>NC_137787.1:91847916-91857916 GCF_963383645.1 Muscardinus avellanarius | reverse complement strand
CCCTAAGCCAGTGCAGCATTTTTAAAAGTAATTAAGACATGATTGAAAATGTGTATGCCATCTAAATACAAAAATCTTCAAAAATCACCAAAACCAATAATTAAAAGCCACATTTAAAGTGACATTATGCAAAAAATACATTTAAAATGAACTCTATTTTTGTGATTGAAAGGAAATACATTGAGCAGAAAAGCAAGAAAGAGGAAGCATTTATTTTATAGAAAAAGGCATTTTATTTTCTTTATAAACCTGGACCTTATAGAAGGAAAATATTTTATACATGCCTATAAATATGAAATATTTTCCTTCTATAAGGAAATATATAGCTATGCAACATGATATCTGTATAACATATGCTTCTCTATAAGTTATCCTTTCAAAATTTTAAATGATTAATTTTTGATATATAATGCTTATGCATGTATATGTATGTTTTTGTATGTGTGAATAGGGTTCATCATCAACACAGACATTATAAATCAGAAATACAAAATAAAAATATTGAGTGGGTAGCCAAATTCTAATCATTTATAATAAAAGGGATAGTAAGTGCCATCTGTTTAATGTACAAAATGATAAAACGCACACATATCTAGCAAATTAAAATCATGGAGTATTCCTATAAAACAAAATACATAAGGCATGTCAACATATTTCATTAGAGTGGGATTGACTTAAACATATCTTATCTACATAATAATACGTGAGAAAAAGCAAACTCTTTTTAAATTTTGATTTGTGCAAGAGCACAGACTTAAAAATATACACAGGTTTTAGTCTACCTAGGGGGTATGAAAAAATTCCTTAGTTTTCTTCATTGAATTATCATAATTCCTCATTCTCTGAGGCAATATTATTTCAATGTAAATCATTGTCAGGCATACCTGCATGAAAGTTAGTTGACTTGAGCAAGTTTTGCTAGTCTTTACCAGTTCATTGTAACATCTATATTTCCCAAGCTGACAAAAATGTTACAAACACTCTACTTGCAATGTGAAAAACTTGAGCATTCCACTCTGGAACCATCACCAACTCTTTTCCTCATTCTCTTTTCTCTCTGTTTATCTATTACCGCTTTTTATACAGCACTTACTTCACCCTTACTTATACTTGGAACATTGTCTTAATTTCTTTTTTTTATGAATCTCCTTCAGAATAACTTTTTTTGCCAGTCCCTTAATATGTCCTTTCCTGATAATACTATCTTCTTTAGAAATTGATATTAAAAAAAAAATAAAGAGGCTGGGCGTGGTGGCGCACGCTTGTAATCCCAGTACTTGGGAAGCTGAGACAGGAGGATTGTGCAGGTTCTAATCCAGGCTCAGCTACTTAGTGAGATACTGTTTCCAAATAAAATATAAAATAGGTCTGGGAGTGTGGCCCAAGGGTACAAAGTCCCTGGGTTCCATCCCCAGTATCAAAAAAAAAAAAAAAAGAAAGAAAAGAAAAGAAAGAAAGAAAGAAAGAAAGAAAGAAAGAAAGATGTAGACACATCTTTCACTGCCTTGTCATGCAATTTAAGAAATGTGCCTTGACATGAGACATGTACAAGTCACTATATATGGAAGGATACTGAAGATGAAATTATCATTATAATACATTTTTGAAACATTATGTGAAGTTTTTGTTTGCGCAGTAATGTGTCTGTTATTTTTTAACTTTTATCTTTTCTTGGGCTACACCAGAAAAATAAACCTCTAAATATAATGATGTTTACAAGAGTGTTTTCATGACTTTTGCAGTAAAATTTTTACTATAAACTGTCATCATAATGTAGTTTATCAATTCATTTCTTAACCTGCAAGACACCTTATCCTTGTTTACAGCCATCTTTTTTTTGGTGGTACTGGGGTTCCTGGAAACCCTTCTACCTCCGGGCTACACTCCCAGTACCTATTTTTATACTTTTTTGTTTGAAAACAGGGTCTCTCAAGCCATCATGGCTGGCTTCGAACCTATGTGATCCTCCTGTCTCCGCCTCCCAAGCGCGCAGATTACAAGCGTGCACCACCACGCCCGGCCACAGCCATCTTTTTTTAAATGAGATATATATTCATAGGCTTTTAGATAAGTCTGAGAAGGTTCAATTAATTTTTGAGTTATATGAGTTTCTACTGTATTTTTACTTTAATTTTTTCATTGCATAATTTTGATACATAATTTGAAACACATTTTCTCCAATTTAAATTAGACATTAATAATGAAAAATGTTGCAAATATATATCTGCAGGCAAAATTTTGTAACATCCTCATGTATCATGACATTGCCACAAGAAATGCCATTGTTGTCTTCCTTGCAAGAGTTCCACGTTTTGGGGAGATCTAAAGTCCCAGATTTGCAGAGAGAAAAACTATAACCATAGGTACTAGAGAGTGAGGAAAAATCAGAAGTGAGCTGCACAAGTAGAGAAAAACAAAAACAAAAAAAACACTGAAGATTGGATTATCAGTCCAGTTTGTCAAAATTCTTGAAGGTGGCTTCTGATCTCTAGTGATTCTTCAGCACTTTGATGTGTCACCTATTAAGCATCAGAGTGACATATGCCAATTATCATGTAGTATATAAAGCTTCCAAATAATTATTATTTTAACCATCAACATATCACAAACATTATTAATTAAGAGAGACCTCTGGTTTCCTTAAAAGGGAAAAGTACTTTTATGGCAGATGACCTATTATAGAATTGGAAATGACTCTGTTGTCAGAAGTTGCAACTCTTGGATGAAGCAGAAAGCCGAGATCTTGATGTTAATGGTCATGGAAGATTCTGTGTTGCCATCTGTCAGGAATTATTTACCAGTTTTTGCTGACCAAATTCCAAATTAAGAAGCTCCATTTACTGGCTCAAACTTACCCACTATATTAATTATAAATAGTGTTCATTTTTCATATCTAAAACCTATTATAAAATACATGGACTTTGAACAACTTTGGTAGAAATTTTAAAAAACTTTAGGTATTCATCATTTCTTGACTGAAATTTTCCAAGTTTCTTAAAGCTATTTGTATCAGCCTTCTAGACCCCACTGTAAGCCATCCTCTTGGGACTGGATACCAAGAAGATTATTCTAAAATGCAAATTGTGTTCCTCATTGTTTGCTTTTATGATTTCTCTATAACTCTCAATAGCCTTGTGAAAAAAAGTTTAAGCTCTGTATGATAACTTTCAAAACTCCCTTTGATCTGGTCCCTGCTCACCACTCCAGTCTTTTCTCTGATGCTCAATTTGAGTTCTGTCCATTCTGGAGGAGGCATATTTAACACATTACCAAACTTTGTGTTTTCTTCCTTTGTTGTGTTTTTAATAAATGACTTATTTATTGGGAATGCTCTCCTACCTAGCCATATTTCTTAATTTGTCTTTTTGCAAACTCCTTCTCATCTTGTCTTTAGGTGATATATCTTTCACAATGCCATTCCCAGTCACTCTCTTCAGCCTGCAGTACTGGGTGGATATGTCTTTTTTATATGCTTCTGTAGTCTCCTGATCTATGATGATTATGCCTGGGTAAAACATTGTTTCTCTACCTGTCCCACTGGTTACAATCAGGCAAAGGCTATTGCATGGCGAACTCAATATTGGCTCAATATTGCTCAGTCCATACCTTTGTTTCCAGTTTCTTTGGCATCATGCTCTTAAGGGATGTCTCTCTGTACCCTCCTGTCCATCTCTTATTTGTAAAGTTTTCCAGAGCTCCATCATCAAGCCTTTTGTTTCCTTAATATCTGCAATAGGCTAAGTTATTTGTTTTCAAAACCATGGCTTAAAATTATCTATATACCTCCTATACTCAGATCTCTGTATAAAATCTTGATCATAGATTTCCATATCTGTATATTACAACTGCCTCTTTAATGTCTCTATTTGTATATTTATTGTGTATGTTAAACTAATGGGACAAACAAGTATAGCTGTTTCCTCTCCCCTGAAAAATTGGTTTCTTTCTATTATTTCCCATCATAATAAACAATTTGCTTCAATCACTTGGTTGTTCAAGGTAAAAATCTAAGATTTATTCTACACTCCTATCTAAATCTACTTCGGACTAAACAATCATTATATCCACTCAGTAATACACCAAAGGAACCTGAATGTTTCTGCTTTTGTCTTTCTCAATTAAACCATCTTGTTTCCAGTCACCATGGTCATCTGAAATGCTGTCATCAGTTTGGTTACCATACTTACTACAACCCCCTATCATACATCATTCAATAGTATAGAGTACTCTTTTAAATATGTATGTGAAATCCAGCCATTTACCAATTCAGAGCTGTACAATGGTTTTCATTCTATTTAGAATAAAATTTCAACATCTAATACAGGTATAACACAATCTGAATGACTCAACCCCTTCCAAATGTTCTAGCCTCTTTCTTGCCACTACCCTATTTTCACTTTCCTCCAGACACAATAGTCTTCTTTTAATTTCTTTTCCTTCCTTCCTTCCTCTTCCTTTCTCTCTTTCTTTTCGTTGGCTTTGAACCTGCGATCCTTCTGTCCTCTGCCTCTCAATTACTGGGTTGTGCTACAGCACCTGCCTTCTTTAATATCGTGAACAACTTAACTCTGGTTTGTTCCATGGCTTTTGTCTCTACTCTTTCCTGTGGGTCTAGAACACTCTTGCTCATGATCTTTACATAGTTTTTTTTTTCTTTCTGCAATTCAAATTTCACCTATGTAATGGACTGGATTTAGAATTCCCCTCCTAGCCCTCATGGAAATAAGGTATCAATGTTGGAAGTAGAGTTTGGTTGTTAAGGTGTGATCCCAGGGTCTCTTAAGCCAGTGCGGCTGGCTTTGAACCTGCGCGATCCTCCTGTCTCCGCCTCCCAAGCACGAGGATTATAAGCCTGCTCCACCATGCCTGGCGTTTAAAATAATTTAAATAGAGAAAGATCTAAATATTATATTGGGCCGGGCTTAAGAGACCCTGTTTCCAAATAAAAAAATATATAAAATAGGTCTGGGAGTGTAGCCCAGAGGTAGAAGGGCTTCCAGGAACCCCAGTACCACCAAAATAAATAAATAAATGAATAAATAAATAAATAAATATTATATTGGGTAATATCCAAATTTTTTAAAAGGATAAATGCAAAGAATACATCCATTTATTTACCCAATACAGTATTGAGTTTGTTATGAACAACTAGATGGTATAGTAGTAAGTTGTACTAAACTTTATTTTAGGCTAACAAATTTATACCATTCAATCTGCCTAAAACTATTATGTTTTTATAATACTTAAAATATATTATATAAATTTGATCTCAGATTAGTTTTTACTAACTTGTACAAAAGAAAGAAAGATCACAAATCTACAGAGCTATAATTAGCACTTTTGATGAAGGTTTCATAAGAAAAATATAGTTTATTTTTGCTTTAAAGTTAAAGTTGCAATACTGCTAAAAAGCAAAATATCCAAATTGTGTTTCGGTATAATGTTGACAATGTTCTGTGGATTTTCTTTAGGAATCTGATTGATTTCCAGAATAATTTCTAAAAAGTAAAATTCTTACTGTGAATGGTTGCACACACCCATAATGCCAGTACTTAGGAGGTGGTAACAGGAGGTTCACAGCTCCCAGGTCAGCCTCACCACTTCACTGAGACCCAGATTCAAAATAAAAAATAAAAAAAGATGAAAGCACAGCTCAGAAGTAGAATACACAGCCGGGAGTGGTGGCACACACCTGTAATCCCTGCGCTTGGTAGGCAAAGACAAGCGAATCATGCAAGTTCGAAGCCAGCCTCGCAGGTTTAAGAGACCCTGTTTCCAAATAAAATATAAAATAGGTCTGGGAGTGTAGTCGAGAGGTAGAAGGGCTCCATCCCCAGTAATACCACCAAAAAAAAAAAAAAGTAGAATACCCTTGAGTTCATTCCACAGTACCACCCACACAAACACAAAATCTTTACATTTTAGTTTACTATTTACAGTTGCCTCATATAGGCTGATAGAAATCAAATTAAAATACACTTAGAAGTAAAATGAGATCACACACCCAAAAATCCACTGGATCTTCAAAACTTAAAATCTAATTTAGAAAAAAAAGGTTTTTTTTTATTTGTTTGTTTTTGTGGTACTAGGGATTGAATTCAGCAGATTTCTATCTCCAAGCTACACCACCAGCTCCTTTTATTTTTTATTTTAAAATAGGGTCTTGCTAGGTTGCTGAGAGTCTTCCTAAATTGTTGAAAATGATCTGAGAACTGCAATCCTCTCTCTCAACTTCTCAAGTAATGGGAGTGTAGGTGTGCACCACGGTGCCCACATAGCAAAAAAGCCTTTAAAAAAATCTAGTTGAAAATTTATCCATAAATGATAATTATGGGCATGGTAGCACATGCTTGTAATCCTAGTACTTAGAAGACTGAGACAAGAGGATCTCAGGTTTGTGGCCAGCCTCAGCTATTTAGTAGGCCATCTGAAATTTAGTGAGACCCTTTCTCCAAATAAAGAATAAAAAATAGGGCTGGGGTGTAGCTCAGAGGTAAAATGTCCAGGGGTTCTATCCCCATCAACACAAAAAAGAAAAAAAATGATAATATACTCATTTATGCTATATTATATAATAAATGATTATCCAAACATGATAATTTATTCCTTCAGAAATCTACAATACAGTACATAAAGAGTGGCCTAAGTATTTCTATCTTTGACAACACTTTTTCACTCTGCTGGCCCTATGTTTTATTTTTTTCGTAAAGATATTTTTTAAAGTGTTGTTAATGTTCTTTACATAACTGACAGGTTCATGCACTTGCCATCACCTCTAAAAGTGCTTATTGTAGCCAAGACATGGTAGTGATATTGTTTAGTTTACCTTTGGTTTTAAACGGAATAAAACATGTAGAAGAAAACAACTGCTTCAATTGATTAGACATTCCATAGCAATTTTAATTTCCATCAATAATTCTTTTCTATCTCTTGGGAAATGTATGACTGTGTTTGCCACATCAGGCTCTTCACTATTGTGGACACTGAGGAAAAAAAAGAAATTAATTTTGTTTTATCAGTTCCTCTACCTTTGCTGTCAATAAATTATTTCTTTCATCCCTTTGAGGCTCTGACCTCTTGCCCTTCCTACAGTTGAAAAATGTTGTCTTATTTATCTTTATCATCTTTACAATTTTCCTCTTATTTGCCATCTTTTCTTGCATTTTCTCCTTTGACTTCATTTTGTAATCTTTCACATCCTGTTTTGAATCTTGTGCAACTTACCCTGCAGATTGCTCTTCCTTATTCCCGATTATTTTTGCATTTTCTTGTTCATACTAATTGGCTCCATTTTTATTTCCAGTATATTTATTACTAAATGACATTCATTGCCTTGGGGCATACATTAATTTATCTTTCAGGATTTTTCATTTTCTCATGGTGTCTTTTCTTTATATATTTCTTTTTGCAACCTCCATTTCACTTCACTTTTCTCGTATATGTTGGTGTATTATTTTTGTTGTTGCTTTTTAATATGCCTTCATATCTGTAATTCATGCTTCATGTATTATTAGGAGGGTTTATAAAATAAGCCACTGTAGGTTTGTCACAAACTGCATTAATTTGAATCATCTAAAAATAGGTTTGGATTCACTGTGCTGCGATGTGCCAGCCACCTTCTTTATGACCACATTATAGGGCTTAACTAAATAAATAATTAGAAGGAATATTGCAACTTAAAAAGACTACAGATATTTTAGTTTATCGACCTGAGGTCAGAAAGGGAAGTTAATTGAAAGGTTAGTAAACAAAATGCAAAACATTCCCAGAGTGATACACTTAGATTTTTTGAGGTACTTAACTAAAAGAAAAGTGATATATTTATAAATAGTGATATATGTGCATATAAGCTAGCACCATTCATCTTCATACTTTACTATGCTTTCATACATTTAAAGCCATATATACATTCTTTAAGGAAATCATTGAAAAGCATAGAAGCTAATAAAAAACTACCAAATAAATTTCACCATAAAATGAAAAATATTGTAAGTTAAATAAAGATGTCCTCAGTGTGTGATTGGTGCAAAGAGATAGGAAGATTTTTAGCGCAAATGACATTTCATTTGAGTATCAAAGAATCATGCACATATTGCCCCCTGTAGATGAGGAGAATTGGTGTTCAGAGACATTGTTCCATGTTACACAAGAAAGTAAAGCTTCCACGGGAAGTATGTCAGGAAGAGAAATTTTAAAATAAGTATATGTTTTGCTACATAATTTGAACTTCTTGTGGATCCATAGGAAACAATGGAGATTTAAAGACAAGAAGAAATATGGTCAGTTCTGATTTTGAAATGGGCACTCCAGTAGACATGAATGAACTATTATGAACTGGAGGTACCACAGCCAGCTATGTTGGAATGATGTCAGAACTGATTAGATCGAATGAAGATGAAAACAAAGACAGTAACTGAAGGAATAATCAGAAGATAAATAAGACATATAAGAAACATCTTAAGATTTTCATCAAGAGACTCTGAGGACACATAGGCATAGGGGTGGGAGAAGGTAATTGAGAAGCAAGTGAAAAGCATTTTTTTTTCCTACAGAATTAAGGACCACCTACTTAATTTAAATTAGAAAATTAGAGCTTTGAAATGACTATTCAGTAAACCTAACCCCATCCAGATAGATTCCCCAGTTTGCAGGGACTATTCAGTTTGCTACAACCTTACAATAGTGATTAATGAATTATTATTAATAGTTGAATAAGTTAAATATATAGTCAATAGGGAAAATAAAAACAGCTAAATATTGTCAACATTTTATTGCATAAATAAATAGTGAGATATCTAGACGTCGTAACACATATTAAGGAAGCAAAAAAACAATAAAAAATTTCACAGACACTCCTGCAAAATGAACACTGATGGTAGTAAATTCTAAAAATGGCAGAATTTCGTTCTAAATCAAATGCAATTTCCATATTTGCATACTATGTAAGAAAGCATCTTATAACTGTGTTCATAGTATATTGTTCATCTCATTTGCATAATCTAATTCAGTGATACTTATGCTCTTCAAATAGTATTCACTGATCATATTTTATCTCTTCTTTTTACTAAATTGTGGTTTTGTGAACTATAGACCACATCAGGGAAAGATTGTAAATATCATAAATATTATGCCAATTTTCTTTTAAAATGGAAAATTATGTAAAGTTTGTTTCTTCTTCATTTTACAAGTACCAAAAGCAGACAATCTTTAGAGCTTAAAAGTGGATTTGCATGTCTATTAATTACATAGCATATATTTTCTAAATTCTTTGGTTTATTTGAAAAGTAGTCATTTTGAGAAGGTAAATGTATATGTGGAACTATTTATTTCGAACAGACTTCAGTTTGATCAACTTTTTTATCCTACATTCCAAAATTTCCAATATAATTGCAGATTGAATTTACAATTAGTAATGCAGGTATTTGATTCATAGCTATAACACACTATCCATTTAAGCTGTGTTAGTGATTTTATTCATGCTAGGCTAAATCATTAATATTTATTCAAGTCTACTAATCTAATGTGATACATTGAGACAATACTAGACCAAGGGATACTATCAGACTATTTTATGTAATATAATAACATTTTAGACATTGTAGAATTTCTCTTATTATTGTTGTCATACTTTTATCATTTATTTTTCAGAACTTGAAGTTTAAGGTCATATAATTTGTTCAATATTTTTTACACATAAACATAAATCCTAGACTGAAATTTCTATGTTTTAAACTAAAGTTCATTATAATTGCCACAGTGTGATGATGTCATAATGAAGTATTACCTTTGTCATTGGGGGAAGGATATAAGAAGTGAGTTGGGCATAAGTATTAAATACAATAGCTTTGATTGTTCTATTGCCAAAGAACAATATAATTTTTGGTACCCAAAAAGGAACTACTTGAACTCCAACAAATAATAACACAAATATTAACAAATAGGAGTTGTATAATAATACCAATTTCCTTCCAGTATTTTTAGTTTATATTTTCCCTAATAC
>NC_137787.1:91747916-91842916 GCF_963383645.1 Muscardinus avellanarius | reverse complement strand
TGAGGCAAAGAGCAATCCCACTGATACCACTGCCATAGGTAAACATTTCTAATGAAAACTGCTGTCACCACTAGGGCTCTAAACAGTTCATCCTGGAAACAAACAGTAAAACACCCAGGGCCCATTTACTCCAAACCATCATTAAGTGAATCTTACTTGTCCTGGTGGCTCATTGCCTGGAGATTGGGGTGTTTTAGAGAAGAGCAAATCTTCTCTAGGAAAAAAAAAAAGGTAGCCAAAAACAACAGAAGGAGCTCATATTTTAAAATTTATTGTGCTGGGGTAGGCTGTAGGTCAATGGTTGAGCATTTACTTAGCATACTAGAGGCCCTGGGTTCAAATTCCCAGCACTGCAAAAAGTCAACCAACCAGTTAATTAATTATGTAAAGAAGAAAACAAGTGAATAAACAAGCACATGTTCAGTATGGCCTCAGGTGCCTATGGATTCTTTGTCCTTTATCACCATCAACCTCCATATTTCCCGGTGGTCACCATGAGAGCTGATGATGACAATCGTGACCACTAGGTACTGCAGTGTTCTTAGCATTAGCATTAGAGATGCATTCTAATATAGAATGCTAAAAGTGGGTAAGCGTATAAATAAACTAAAGTATTTGGGGGGTGGAGGTTCTTACTATGTTGCCCAGGGTGGTTTTGAACTCCTGAGCTCAAGTGATTCTTTGACTTCAGCCTCCTGAGCAGCAGCTGTGGCTACAGGGATGTGCCCACCAAGCCAAGGTTAAATGAAATTTTTTAATAAGATATAAATTACAAAGACAGAAGAAAAAGAGAATTTTAAAAATTCATTCTGAGCTAACCAGAAAACTCAACAAAAATTTCTCATTGCCAAAACATTATTACATTATTTGTGTGTGTGTGTGTGTGTGTGTGTGTGTGTGTGTGTGTGTGTTCTATTTACTTAGATATTTACTAGATTTGGATTGGAGATAGCCTGTCCATGATGATATTTTCTGAACAATGTTCAAGTCCATCAATTACCATTGATAGGATACATCTACTGAGGTTCCCGGCTTGTGTGAGGTTGCTATAGTGAGCAAAGTTTCTATAATCGTGATCTTGACTAGAAGGAAGTTATTTTGGATTGTAAGCTAAGAACATTTATTCCTATTCACTTCAGGTATTCGGTATTTGTGTGTAGAAAAACTGAACATATAGCATAAATGTCAGAAATTAAAATGCACTGTGGAGGCCAACACTAAGAATTTTAAAAATCCAATCTTAGATTACTTTGAAGGGTATACCATAGTAAATATACGATACTAATTTAATATTTTATTAATTAAATATTTAAATTTACACACTTTTTCTATCAGTTTCTTGTTTTTTATATTTTGTTTCTAGCTTATATATAAAAATCCCAATCTTAGCTTTGATTGAATATTTTGAAATGTTAAAAATTTGATTTAATAAATCATAACTTTTCTACACTTTATTTTTTTTAATTTTTTGCATTGTAGTCATACATCTTAATGGGGTACAAGACGGTAGAGGCACACATGCACATATCACTCAATTAGCTCTTCCTCAATTCCCACCCCATTCCCTCCCCCCTCCCTCCTTCTCATGTTTGGCTTAGTGATTGACTTTGATATGTTTGTGAATGTACATCATGTACATTGGGGAATGGAATTTCCCTCTTCTCTCCTCTCCTCCCCCTCAGTTAGGTTGCCTTATTTGCTCCTTTATGGTTTCTCCTCCATGGCTAGAGGTCCTCCTATGACCCATTTTTTTCCTAGCTTGCACTTATTAGGGACAGCATCTGATTTCTTACTTTTTGTGACTGACTAATCTCACTTAACATAATGTTTTTTCGTTCCACTGACATAATTTTATTCTTCTTTATAGCTGAGTAAAATTCCATTTTGTACATATCCCATAGTTTTGTAATCCATTCATCTGTTGATGGACATCAGGGCTGGTTCCAAAGTTTGGTTATTACACTTCATTATCATTCTTTCCTTCCTCTTTAGATTAAGTCCAGATTGTCAAGCCCCAGTGCTGTGTTTTCGTTTCTTGGACATGCTAAATATTTTTCTATAATCCCTTCTAAATATTTTTTCTGTAAGTAATAAGCATCAATCCACGTGCCTGTCAGTAAAATGAGAATTTGCTCCTTTATTGAAAGAGTTCAAGTTTTGGATTTCATTTACAAATTGCATCTATGGACTGTTTTCCCCAATATCTAATAAAGCTTTCAAAGACAAAAATCACTGTAATAAAATTTACCTTAAAACACTGGGGAAAATTATAACCCTCAGAGAATAAACACTCTTTAAAATATATACAGTCAATGCTTGCCTAATGAATTATATATAGTACAAATTTAAAGTATAAAAAGACTTTAATGCTAGTAATTATTCTACTTTGTAGTTTTTAAAAAAACTTTCTCTCTCACTCTTTTTTTTTTTTTTTTTGTCTGTACTGGTGGTATTGGGATGAACCATGGAACCCAAGAGCATTCTACCACTGAGCTATATACCCAGATTTTTTAATTTTTAAAATTTTCTTTTATTTTGAAACAGAGTCTAGCTAAGTTGTTTAGGATCTGGCTAATTTGCTGGGGCTGACCTCAAATCTGGTATCCTCCTATCTCAGTCTCTCAAGTACTAAGATTACAGGCATGTGCCACTCTACCCAACAAAAATGTGCTTACTTCTATAAAACTGAAGAATAAAAGTTGCTGGAACAGTTTCAGTATACTTTTTTATTTCTGTGATTAAGAAAATAATATTTTATGTACACAATTACTTCAGAAATAATTGGAAAATAGAAAGCAGTGCAAATAAGTTTCCAAAGTAATATTAAATATGGTACATATTTAAGTTATACATTTCCTTTCTAATTTTTAATTTTGACATATATACTTTATTTTCTAAATTAAGATCCTATAGGTATTTTTATTATTTTACTAAAATTCAACTCCAAAAATTTCAAGCTACTAAATATTTTAAATAATTAAATAGCTATAAAATTTATGATAATTTTAACATAAAATATAATGTTAATGGAAAATGGTTAAAAGCCAATTTGCAGCAATAAATTGACAATATAGTAGCAGTAACTAAATATTATAGAGTAGGTCTTACATTGGAATTTTTCTATTCATGATTTTGGTACATTTCAGTCCTTTATGACACATGGGTCATTTATTTCAGTATATTTCTCAAAGGCTAATTCCTTGAAGTATGCTCATAAATGCCTTTTTACACATTACCAAAATATGTCTGCTACCTTTACCCCTTACAACAAACATACCAAAATATCTTGTCTAGTTAAACATTAATAGTTATTTTAACATATTTAATATGTCATAATGCTCCCTGAGTAGAAAACTCTGACTTAAATAATAGCCTTTGGAGATAAATGAAGAAAAAATAAATAAGCACTATGTTCACTGAGATTTATAAGGATGTGGAAAACTCCCCTGACCATGAGCTTGAATGTGTGACTTTGGGAGATAAATTTCAATTCTGAAAGCAGGTGATCTAATAATTATGGCTCAATAGATTATCATATGTAACAAAAAAAGCCCATAAGGCAACTAGAAATAACTTGGAATGATTGGAACCTGGAAATATAAAGAAGTTCATTAAACAAACATTTAAATATTATAAAAATTTTAAGAAGTATAAACACTGTTCTATAAATCTCTTTTGGCATTGAGATTAATGTTATATGTCTATGTTACATCTTAGCATATTGGGGTGATTCCCTAGTTATGTTTCAAAAATAATAATAATACAATAGATCAAGCCCATTGTCCTTCCTGTTCTGAATTCTCTTTCTGATAACATCAGCTTATAGACTCACTTTTAATGCCTTAGGGAAAAGGGTATATGTACTCTCAAAACAAAAATCAATAAAAACCTCGAATCACTCAAGAGTATCATTTTAGCTAGCATTAGCTAGCTTTTCAACATCTTAACACCATCTTCTACCAGTTCTGCTAAAATAGAAACAGTGATTGATGTGTTTTATCTTTTCCCTTTCCACTACCACCCTCTAGCAGAGACTCTAGAGAGAGAAGAAATGCCCTAAAGTCAGTTTTCTTGAAGGAAATGGAGAAGTCAAGGACTTGAATTATATCCACAGATTGAATAATCAATCTCTGGAGTACTGAAAGTTGACCTTACAGGAGAAGTACTGTAGATAAATGTTACTGTTTGCAAGTTAAAAAACTGTAAATATTGACAGGTACAGGCCTACTATTTGTCGGTACATGTGATGTACCTGGGAACTGTGAAGTTGTTGGATTTTTGTTTGTCCTTTAGTTTAGTGGGAGGTGAATTTCAAATATTCTTCAATTGAGGGTCTCCAGTGTCTTTTTGTAGGAGTTTAAATTTTGAAATAATTGTTGATCAAAGGAAGAGATGATTGATTGTCTCATGTGCACACAGACTTCCCATCTATGTAATTAACCAAAAATAGAAGTGAGGGTTCAGGATTCACTGTGCCAAACCTGATGAGTAATCCCTCCTTTGAGCAATACAGATTTTACCTGTTGGTGCCAATCACTGCTACCGTTGAACTTGTAGTGAAAGGATCCACACTGACTATCAATGTGGCTATTTTTGACACACTGTATATATATATATATATATATATATATATATATATATATATATACATAATTAGTTATATATATACATATATATAATTAGTTTCTTTGGCATAGTTTACAAAATTTTTATAGGTTCCATAAAAACAGTCCAAATTTCCTAATTTGAATGTTTGTCTTATACAAAGACACATTTTCAACTTTAGAAATTTGTGAACAAACAAAAATTTTATTAAATTAAATAAAATGAATCTATTACAATAATGTTTTCCTCTTTAGAGTAAATGTTTAAATGTAAAAAATGTTTAAATGGAAAAAAAGCTAAGTTTTTTAAGGAAAAGGTAAGAAAACTGTATGAATAGGTACACTTTAAAAAGGTTATTATTCAATGTTCATTAAACTGATATTTACTGTGCCAGGAACTGAGTGCTCATTTGAAATCCTCAAATATGCAATAGAATAGAGCAAGAATAAAAATGTGCCCATTTCTATAAGTACCTACTTTAGGCACAGCATTATACTAGGTACTTTATAAAGAAAATGGTGAAGAAAAGAATGAAGATAAATACATCAGGCCTGTGTTTATAGCTCCCAAGCAGATGTAATCTAATTGGAGAATTGAATACACATCTTGTAGTATAAAAAATAGATTAGGTAGATTAATAATGAGTACCAATACATTATAATTTTGTGTTAGTACTCTGCTTATTAGTCTCCTGCTTCATCTACTCTATTTAAAGTAACAATATGGTGTAGTTGGAGGAATGGGACTATGTAGTTTTTATCTCTGACTCTATTCCTAACATTTGTGCTAACCGTGGCCAAATTATTTAATAACAAGAATAATCCTCATCATTGATTTGATTGTGCAGATACTTTATATTCATTGTTTCATTCAAATATCATATCAATTCTATAGTATCAGTTTGATTCTGATAATATAGGTACAGTTTGTCAGGGATAATCTAGTGTAAGCCATGTTATCATAACATATTTATTATTAGTGTCCCATTTTACTTCTAATTGTGTCATAGTTAGTGTGACATACCAAATTGTCTTGATGTGATGAAAATTTTGATAATCATAATCTAGCAAATTGTGCAAAAAAATTTGACCTAAGGATGCTGACGTCAATGGCATATATATATATAATCTTTACATGTTTATCCTGGTTAAATAGTTCTGTTTCCTTAAATTAAAAAAGATAAAACCATTGACTTAAATAATCTTTTTCTATCTTTAAACACTAAAACTTCAAATACAAATAAACAAGCATGTGCGCTCATAAGGCTAGGACACAAATTTACACCAGCATTAAGAAGTAGAATTGGGATACAATGAGAGAAAGAAGAGGAGACAATGGAAAAGATAACACATTTTCCAATTCATAATTCAAGAATATCTGAGAACACTTAAAGAAACCAGCCTCCTTTAACAATGTGCAAGACGAACAGGTAACTTGATGCCATATGAAGGAACGGTATCTTCGTGTGTGAATGATGTGTTGAGAGCATGAGATGGTGTGTCATCCCATTCCTTATTTATTGAAAAAAATGTAATTATTGTTTAATGTAGGTTGCATTTATTTAAAACAAGTCGAGCTTATAATATAGTGAGGTCTTGATTCAAATTTTGTTCTGCAGAAAATGATATTGCCTACAAAGAGTTGCTTGGCTCTGCTGTGATTTTAAGGTGCACTTCAGATTTATATTCTCCCCAGATGATTATATTTTCCTGGGGAATGTTGATGCATTCCTGCTGGCTTTGACTTCTCATACTCCTTTCCTTACCCTCATCTTATTGGATGCTTGCCATCAATATTAAATTGTCTTAATCCTGATTTTTCCACCTATTGCTGCTTTCGCAGTTGGCGCTGCCTCTTATGCCCCTTGAAAGGTACTTGTGTGGCAAAAGATTGAAAAAAAAATTGGCAGTTTCTGTCAGGGTTAATGTAGAAAAATAAATCTCTTATATTGCCAGTTTGGATTTACTTTTCATTTTTAATGGCCCCAACAGATGTTGAAGGAATCCTCTACTTCCTGCACACTTCCATTTTTACAGCTGGTACTGCTTGACTGGTTCTTGACTTTGGGTGAGCAGTTCCTGGGTGTTTACACAGTGATTTACAGACACCATCTCACTATAGACTGTGACCATCCTCTTGTTTTCTTCCATGATTTTCCCTGAAACTAACTGAGTGACATCACTCTCAATGCAAATTTTACCAAATTTTTGTCACCAAATTTCTCTATCCCAGCTTTCCTAGTAATTTATTATTTCCCAGCTGTGTGACAATCTGAAATGTTTGGCATATTAGATATAATAATAATAATAATAATAATAATAATAATAATAATAATAATGATGATGAGGGAGTAGGAAGAGAAGGAGGAGGTACAAATAAGAGGTGATTTTCAAACTGTAACATTCTATTTTTTCTGGTATCCCTTTTTGTGTATTATTTTTCTTTTTCAAAAAATTCACCAATATTTATATTTTGGTACTCCATTTCTCTTAAGACTGACCTTCCTTCTTCCTTCCTTTCTTCCTTTCTTCCTTCCTTCCTTTCTTCCTTCCTGATTAGTGATACTAGTTTCAGTGAGTATACTAGTTTCTTAGGGCTATTTTAATTAGGTCCCACAAATAGTTCACTTTAAAAAATAGCAAGCCTTCTCTTATTGCTCGAGAAGCTAGAAGTCCCAACCCTAGGTTTCCAGGGCACACACCTCTCAAACCTGAAGGAATCTTTCATGGCCTTCCTCCAGTTTCTGATGGATTTCTAGCTATTTGGGGCATTTCTTGGTGTGCAGCTGCGTGATTCTCTGCTTTTGAAGTCACATGTCTACCTGGGCATCTTCATATCACCTTCCCTTTGTGTGTATCTATCTCTGTGTCTAAATCTCTCATTCTTGAAGAGAGGTTTGATAAATCATTGGATTGCACATCTCTTAATAACCTCGTTTTAACGTGATTATCCCTGTAAAGTACCCCATCTCTAAATTAGATCACATTCTGAGATACAGGGGATTGGGAATTTAGAATATCTCTTTGGCAAGGGGGACATAATTCAATCCATAACACCAACTAAAAACAGAATCAAACCATACTTGCTTCCAAAATGAAGGATGATGTCTTTTAGCAATTGGAAGACTGCTGCAAGGTGGGAACCACTGGTGGCTCTAGTCTTGTCTGTGACTTTTCTGTACTGTTCATTTTGCTCTCTTGGTTTGTGAGTTTCCATAGAACAGGCAGAATCAGTTACAAAATGGTCATCAAGAGCATTGATTAAGCCTTTAATTCAAATAACAATCTTTCCAAGCTGCTCTGTAAAATTTGTTTGGTAAACAACCTGATGAGTAAAGAAAAACTAAGCTATCAAGAAATGTGAGAAATAAAATGTTTAAATATTACTAACATCAGCTGTTATTTTATTTTTTATTTCCACATTTTATTATTTAGACATTTTAAAGGTTCTGGAGATACTGAGAAAGTATATCATCAACATACAACTTTAATCAATATTCTAATAAACAATAAAATAATTTTAAATATTTTAGATTATGCTAAGGAGAGAAAAAATGATTTGAAATAAAGCCATTTTAAGGCAAAACTAGTGGAATATTTGCTAAAGAAGTTTTTGAAATTATCTTCCGATGTCAAATAAGTTAGGATTGTTATTGCTGCGTCTCTTAACATTTTCATTTTCTCCTGAAAAATTGAAGCAAGGCAAGTATTTTATTCAAGCAGATATTTGGACTATTTTAATAAGAGCAACATGAAAATACTTTTATTTGAATGTATCTTAAATAAAAATTAGGCTTAGCTATCAATAAATAAGGTATATTTATTTTACTAATAGAATTAGAATTTTTAATATAAAATGATTATATTTGCAAATATCTACTTCACTATTATGCCACTATAACTCTATGGCAGATTCAAATCATCTCTCATGCCGGGCTGGTGGTGCACACTTGTAATCCCCACGCTTGGGAGGCAGAGACAGGAGGATCGCGCAGGTTCAAAGCCAGCTGCACACACTGGCTTAAGAGACCCTGTTTCTAAAATTAAAAAGTATAAAAATAGGTCTGGGAGTGTAGCCCGGAGGTAGAAGGGTTTCCAGGAGCCCCAGTACCACCAAAAAAAAAAAAATCATCCCTCTTGGAAGTACTTTCTTAAAAGTTATGTCAAACACCAAAAATACACACAATAATTTGTTTTGAGCCAGACCCTTTAATTCTAGAGCAATTCTGCAGTTAGTTGATTTAATTTTTTTTAAGTTGATTTAGGAAACTGTAGAGGAAAAAAAAAAGTCAAACCAGTTGTTTAGACAAAGCCAGTAATCATATGCCTAATTTTTTATGCCTGCTAATTCATTTGGTTGGACATCATACAAACCTAGTCCTACATACATATGGTCGCTGCTACTAGAATGCAGGGAATTTACATAGGGAACTACTGAACATGTTACATCGGGCAAATGTGACTCAGTAGCAGTTCTGGGGGTAGAACTCATAACATGATGTGGAATGAATGATGAAATATTTACAATAGCACTAAAGTTAGAAAGAGATATTAGAGGAAAATCTCAAATTGATAGTTACCTGTGCCCTTCAGGGTACCCTTCTGGGGCCACCCTGTAAATTCCATGCCATTCTCCTCAAACAGAGAAAAATCATTCGGCTCTCTGGGGATAATTCAACCTTTCAGACAAGCATTCTTCCACTGGAAATAGTTTGGCTATATGAAAGTGAAAAACACTGCAAAAGAATTTTATTTAAAATTTTTTATTTAAAAAAAATTCAGGACATTTAAACACATGCCTGTTGATTTTTTTTTCTCTCTTCGTTGATTTTCCATGGAGTTGATGGAGATAAAAAGATCAGCCTGGCAGCTTGCTGGCATGGATCTGGAGTGTTTAGGGTTTGTTTTGCCTTTTTGCAAGATTGGTCCACAAGAACTTTAAAAGGAGAAAAAGACGATGCAAATTAAATACGTTAGAAACGTATGTCCCATCTGTTTTTATTTCATTTTTAGAATAAGGTTTTCATACCTTCTTTTATTTTTACATTCTATGATACCACACTATAATGTTGGCCACCTCAGAGACAAACTAAATTAGCTATCCTGACCATATGGAAAGGAAAAGCTTTACCAGCTAAGGAAACAAATTTAACTCAGGCAAAAAGGCCTATGTGTTTTAGAGTTTAAAAAAAAAAAAATGTTGCTAAGTACATAGTAGGGGAATGTAACCCACCTGCATAAGTGAAATTTGAAAAGAAATTTGGATATTCCAAAATAGCTGTCTCTTTTCTTGGCGTCATTCAGGAATTACCCATATTTGAAGTGTCCTTCTGTTGTATATGATCATCTGGATGTATTTGTAAGTAAACGCACAAATAAATGAAGGCCTCTTGAAAGGCCACAACATTGTTGTCTCTTCCTCCAAGAAGAATTAAACGGACCTTTCTGGATAGAACATATCCCAGAGCAAAAAAATCGCTTCAACATACCGAACAGAAGATAATTTTTCCCCCTGCTTTCTATTCTTTAGAAAGTTGAATGAGACATTACATTGTAGAAAAAGAGATTGTATTTCATTTCTATAAATGCCAATAGTGTTATGCACTTGATAGAAGCCCTAGGCTACCATTTTATTTTACCTGGAGAGAAGCTGTTCATAAATTCACCATATAAAATTGATGACTGCTTCAGATATCTACCAATTTTGGATTTTCATATCAACCACAGCAAGGGAAGAGAACTCACATAGGTCAGGCACGTGGTTTCTAGCCACACAAAAAGCAGAGGAGTATCTCCCTGATGTAGCACCACTTTGGATAGACATGTGCAGTTATTTACAGTAATTGAGAACATCAGATTTTATGCACAATCCATGAAGACAAGATATATTGGTAGAGAAGTGGTAACCAAAAGAAAGTTAACTGAAGTGTTTTCTATCAACTTGACTATAACTCTCAACACAGAACCACTCAACTTTAAGAGTGCTGAACTTAAAATTCACTTTATTTCATCCAAATCATAGCCAAATTTATAAGTGAAGGCATATGTTTTGAGAACTTTTCTATAAACTTTGAAATGGCTTTTTTCTGGACACTCCTACCAGCAGACATTTCACCAAAATGCATACCAATTACTAAAATTACCTGAATGCATTCAAGATGTGTCTTCGTTTTTTTTTTTTTTTGGAAGTAAAGAAGGTGGAATTACAATAATAGTTCCCTTTCTCAAATCACGAGACAATCGCATAAGCATTATCTAACCTGTAAGATAACCTTCCAAGGCTCACACACCAATCTGGTAGAAAACTTTAGAGTGCACTATTATTCTCTTATGCTAAAGCTAATTATTTGCATGAGATAAAAACTAATCAAGAAGTAATTTTGGTTTAGAATATCTGTATTTCTTAGGTAAATATTGATCGAGGCTTTCCAACTCATATTTGCATTAATGTTAAAATAACCAAAAGTGAAAGGACACTTAATGCTAATTAAAGGACCATCGCAGTCTCTCGCGGTCATGTTTGACAAGGGAACATAATGCTAATGCTCAAAAATACCTAGATAAAGACTTCCTTTCTATTGTTTCTTGGGATTTCTTAAGTTCACATTCAACTCTAATCATTGTCATAGTCCAGTTTATGGCGAAGCATACAAAATGAATGGTTTTCTCAAAACATACATAACGTAATTCACATTATCGTTGAAGGGAAAATGCAGATGAATTCCACTCGAGGTGTATTACAGCCTGAAACCACTCAACCACCAACACAGAGTTGATAGATCATCTGTGTATCATCGAGTAGGATATTATAAAGTAGACACAAAATGGCCATGGGGAAAAATAACTGTTAAATATCTAGATAAAAATGGTTGAACATGCTGTATCTTCTATGTGGTATAGTTAAATGAGCCATGGATATCCAAAAGAGGTTTTTTTTTTCATTTTTAATTTAGAGATTGTTTTGTAGCAAAAGAATTAAATTATAACAATGGCTGTGAAAAGAAAAAAGGCAGCAAAACTTATATTGGATTAAAAGAAGATTAAAGGTCAATTGTTTTTGAAGACCCAGGTTTGAGAAAAGAAGTACAAATAAATACCATGCTTGTCTTTGGTAAAACAAAATCCAAAACTATATGCAAGAAATAGACTGAGCTTCTTAAATATTTTTTCAGTGTGCTAAGGAAAAATTCAATGGTGTGCGTGCACATGCGTGCACACATGCACACACGTGCACACACACGCGCACATGCACACAATGTAGGAAATTCTACCTGTGTAGAAATTCATTTTTATTCAAAATGGCCAGATTAGCTTACAAAATTGTATAAAGGGCCTCTTTTTCAGAACACAAACATAAAAAACAGAATACATACATAACAGGGCCTGAGCGTAAATAACAACCTCACTATTTTTCCATATAATATAATATCTGCATCAAGAAAGCCTGGGTCAGCATTCTCAATGCTTTAATCCAAACAACTGACCACTCGGCTTAGAGGAAGGGAGATTAATTTGCTCACAATTTCTGGAGATTTTTGGGTACTGTCCATGTGAGATTGGGGTGTGTGTAGCTCCAGTCATGGCAGCTTGAAGCAGAGAGGGAGAGAGCATGACTCTGCTCTCAGAGTAGGGAGGCTAGAAGTAAGAAAGAACAAGGAAACTAGGGGACTCCAAGACAAAATTACAGCCCCTAAGGCCACACCCCCAGGAACTCACTCTCTCCAAACACACCTCAGCTGCCCAGGTTTCCACCCACTAAATCCATTTTAATGGCTTTATCTACTGATGATAATACAACCCTTGTGACTTGATTATATCAAGTCTGAACATTAATACAAAGCTCACACAGGGAATATTCCATATCTAACTATAACAAGGCACATTTAGAAAATATTAGTCAGTGGAAGGGGAGATATAAGGGGTTACACAGCAATTGCACATTTTTATAATAGTGGAAATTAGGACAGTTGATGAAAATTGAATGAATCTTTCTTAGTGCTCATTATAAGGTAGCAACAGCTTTGAATAGTTGGGCAAGATATGAGTGCCCACTCAGGAAACTCCTTTGTCTTTGCCATTAGCTATTATAATTGATGACTGAGTCCCTAAAAGATAAATAGATAAAAGCAGGATAGTAATAATTTTCTGAATATGCACTTCCAATCAGGCCCTGTTCTATGCCTTTGCAGTTATAATTCACAAAATATTCACATTTTATTTTCAATAATATTTACAAATGAAGAAACTTACACACAGAGCAGAGAAAGAACTAGCTAGTATCTCCCTGGTTACCAGGTGTGAACTGGGCAGTGTGAGAACCCATGAAATAAAAAAGAAGAGAATGTAGGATTGAAACTTTAAATGAAATTACTGATTCTTATCTTAAATTGTGGGGAAAAACCCACTGAATTTTTAACTGGTAGTACACACAGTTGCATCCACCCTTGTCCTGGACTGTGGAAGAAAACAAACACATATATACAAAATAGCAAAAACATAATTGGAAGATCCCAAACAGTATCACTTAAATGCCTCAAAGGTTAGCCAATATTTCCTCTTTTCTCTCTCACATGTACTGATAGCAACACCGAGCTAAACACTCATAGCCAATATTCTACTTTTGGTTATTCCTGTATTATTTTGTGCCTAAAAGCTGAATGGGGGTACTTATAAAGAAATCTTCTAATATGTTTCTCAAATTATTTATGTATTTGCATGTATATAAGACATAATTTAACTCAATATTGCATGAATTGATGAAATATAAAAACTCAAGGAAAAAGAAAATGCTGTTTGTATGGAAACTCAATTTAAGGACTTGATAAACATATTACTAAAAGAAAACATCCCTGTAATCTCAGTACTTGGGGGCTGACATAGGAGGATCACAGGTTTGAGACCAGCCTTTAAACATTGCCAGCATCTGAGTAGCCTAGTAAGCTCTTATTTCTAACCCCCCCCCCAAATAATAATGTGCTAGGGTTGTAGCTTGAAGGTAGAATGTTGCTGGGTTCCAATTGCAGTCACACACACACAGACACACATACAAGCAAGACAACTGTAAAAAGTTGAAATGAAATTCAGAAAGACTGAATTTGTACTCCAAAGAAACCAAAAATAGATTTTATTTTACTATATGCTACAGAAAAATTTGTGGATAAGAAATAAAACAAACCTTCACTCTTTGCCTCTTATAGAAAGAAAGGTTTCAGCTCTACATAAACATCTTAGCAAGGAACTATGTAATGTATATGTGTATGTTTTAAGTTTAATTTAAGGGCTGTGGTAGGCACTATCGATTTATGATTCCATAATGATTCCTCACATTAACTTTTGAATTACTCAATAAGTATCAGTCCAATTGTTTCATTAAGAGTATTTCTATGATTATTAGATCTAAAGTACATACTTACTTTAATAATTTATAATTTTTTTACATGTTTGATGGAAGTAAAAACAACCAGAATTTCCATAAAGGCCAGAGTTATTTTAGAGAAGTTTTGGAAACAGATAATTCAATTATGCTATAATGGAAATATCAACATCTGTATGAATATATTTATATTTCTATTTTATTACATTCCAAATGGAGAGTTTACTTTTAAGGACAGTTTTGGTAAATGAGTAATTTAGGGGGTTCAGACTTGATAGTTCTTAAAAAGTGCCTAGGTGTCTGGGAAATTCTCATTTCCTCAATAATTTCAACTTTTATTTTATTATTTTTTTTTTGAAGATTTAAAGAAGTTTATTAGAAAGATACAAGTACAGAGGATAGGTACAGCTCCATACCAGACTGGTATGGAGGGGTGACTTGAATGAATACACCCTTATTATTTTATTTTTTAATTTTTATTTTTTATAAGTGAACATATTGAAAGCGCTGTACATTTAGATTGTGCTTCATGCCCTTCCCCCTAGGAAAGCAAGAAAGCTGAGCTTGTTCAATGTAGGAGCTACATACGAATATGTGTAATAGCATACTTTCAACTTTTAAAAGGCACATCTTGACATTTATATTTTTCTATTTGTTCTTTTGAGGCATTATTCTTTGTTTCAGATTACATTTAGAACACGTTTTTGAAACACAAAAATGGCAGATTCTATATTTGGTACATTTGCTAATAAGCCCAGGTCTGTACCAGATGGGCAGGTGAAAATGTGATTATGAGGTGTGTGGAGATGGTTTCATCTCTGTAATACAGGTTACTTGTGCGTCTGTTATGTTCATGAATTCACTTTATGATTATCCTTGGAGGAACTCAAAGAGGCGATCTTATGCCATAAAAAGGTCTACAGAAGAAAAACTGTTCTCTCTTTTAACACAATCAAAATAAATGTTTCTCCCTGTTTCATAACAATCAAATAAACAGAAAGATGGTAGCATTTTTTTTCTGGCAAGTTTAGAAAGTTTGATGTTGAAATATTAGTCTGCACATCTAGAGCAAAACTAAAATGAGTTTGCTATTCAGTAGGTAGAATGCAAATTGAGGCTTAGGTTGTACCTTGCTATACCATTCTTTTGGGAAATACACATGGGGCAGACAAAGGCAAACCCCATCCAGGTGGTAAAATTCCCTACATATTCATTTGGGCTGAAACCTTCAAATGTCAGGTGCCTGGAGAGCTCATTTAATGAAAGGGTTATCTCTGCCAACCAGTCAGTAGTTGATTTTTTTTCCCACCCGAAGTTGTGAAATATTATTTATGTATGGAGAAGACAGGGGCTTCCTGCCGTTGTTGTTTACTTGTGGGTTTGGGCAAGATTCCTCCATTCCAGAAAGCAAGTTTTTCCATAAAAGCAACTTTGCATCAGCCCCACTCCTTTTGTTTGATACCTCAGGCAAAAGGCTTTTCGTGGCATTAAAATTATTTTCATTTAAAAACAGGGAGCTCAGATGAACCCGTCCGTTCTTTATTGAATATACAAGAGAGAGAGAGAGAGAAAGAGAGAGAGAAAGAGAGAGAAGAGAGAGAGAGAGGCAGGCAGTAAGGTATCCTTGGTTAACTTTTTAGTTATTTAAAAGTAGCTTGTTGAAGATTGAATATTTCTATGTTTCACTAGAGCCTTTAAATATAAAAGAGATATGAGACTATATCTGACACCATCAGGCATATTATATTAAAATTTATGAACAACTTCATCAAAAACCACTTTCCCTCTCCTGCATAGAGACAGATTTGTTCTGACATAAACGTTACATGGCTGGTTGCAGCCTCAGATTAATGCGAAGACCCTGGCGATTCCTTTTAGACGTTATTTTATGAAATAATACCTGTCAGCTGCTGCCTGATCCTAGAAAAGGGGGCAGGTTTTTCAGGTCATCTTGCCATCTGTCAGCTAAAGCTCATCTGTCCCTCCACATTACCACCTGATCTGTGCTAACAGGCCTCACGGGGAGGCCTGCTTCATTGGCCCAGTGGGAACCAGGGGAAGAGACTGCGTGAGGACATCACCTGCGATGCTAGGATTTAATTATCACTGAAGTGATGAAGATGTGCAGGCAGACGGGAAGCTTTGGAATAAATTCATGGAGCAGGATCTGCTCTGTCCCACTCTGCTTCCCCATCCCTTCCTCCTCTCCCTCTTTACCCCCAATTCTCAGCCAAGTATGCTCTCATGAGTTCCAACAAAAGCCTTCAGATCCCCCCTGGAGATATTTGCAAGTACACCCATAGAACACACACACACACACACACACACACACACACACACACACACACACACACACTCATACTTACGCACAAATGTGCTCACTGAAGTATCTACCTAAAGTGAAAGGTGAGAGAACAGACTGTGTTCTTGGGAGAAAATTTGCCCCTGCCTTTAACAGCAACCCTGATTATTTTCTGCCAAAGTTCCTTGTTATCAAAATTTAAAGCCATATTGATTGTTGCCGGCTTGAAAATCAGATTTCATTGTGGGGCCAGCTTTTGACCTAGGGTTTTACTCAGTCTGGGGTAACACAGGCACAGAGTTACCTGGGGTCTCCTGCGGAGAGTTAATGCCAGAGTTCTCAGTGGTGGTGGAAGTGGGGTAGAATATAAAAGGTAGAGAAGGGCTTAGAAAGCCCCCGGACACCCCTGTGAGTGTGGGCTCCCTCACACTCTCTCAATCAATACCCTGCACAAAAGTTATTACAGGCCCAGGCCTTTTTGCCTTCAAAGCCGCTTAGGCAGTATGTGGCATTAATTCTCTCCTGTACAAAAATGTGGTTGATAATCACCTGGCTGAGAAAAGGATTTAGGGCTGGAGCAGCAGATTTCCTCACAGATTACAGAATAAAACCTAGTTTCTTGGGATAACTCAGGATAATTAACTGTAGTGAAATATGTTGCCCTTGTTGATTTAGGCCCATGTGATACCTTTGTTAGATGCAACCACAGAGAAACATTTATGCCATTATGTGAGGCAAGATCTGATTCCTAGCCTGTTCTAAAACATGCTATGCAACACAATACCAGTTTTTATTTTCTTGGTTTTGGGGAGCCTGCCTTCAGTCTGGAGACCATTTATTAAGTAAGCACTTATCTCAATTGACTCCTAATTATAAAGTTACAAAAGAAAATCATACCCTAAAACCAGTCCCCTTTCCTTCCACCTTGTGAATACAATCACATGGCCCTCAACCTCCCTTGACCACACGGTGGTCAGAAGTTACAGAATTCTCTCCCCTTGCTTTCAGAGCAAGAGACCCCTTTCCATGAGAAGGAAAATTTGGAATAGCCAAAGAAGAAGACTCAAGGTTTTTTCAAGAACAACAATAAACTGAAATTGTATATTTCCTTTTTCTGTTTCAGGGAAATCATGAGCAACATTGCCTTAATTCACATTTCAAAAATAATTACTATAGATTCAAGACATTTATCATGTTGTCATTGGAACCTGGGAAAGGTTATTCTTGTGATACTTCAGGTCACAAACAAGAATGTATTATTAGAAAACTAACACACAGGCTATTCAAGAGATTCCTGGGGGTAAAATAGAGGTCCATTGGCTTTGGAAAAAATGTGACAGAAATGAATTAGGTAACAGGGGCCCACAGAAACTTATCAGTCTCTGAGTGGTCAGTTTCCAAAGTAACTCCTATGCATTATGTTACTCAGCTTTTGTGTGTGTGTTAGTGCGGGGGGTGCCTACACTCACAATCATATTTTTCCAAGTACTTACTTTTATTCTCTGAGACTGCATGGGCTTTTATGAGGCTGCAATTTTCAGATAATTTCAGAGAAAGTTTAAGTGTAAATTAATAAAAATATAATAGATATTGCATATCTATTTCTGAAAATTATATCGTAAAACAATGTTTTAAGGAGGTATCATTTTATATCATCTTTTCTATATATACATTGTTGATAAATTTAAAACACTATACATACTACTGAGTGTTAAAACCCATCTACATTATATAAATATGCAATTTTATTATTATTATTTTTTGGTAGTACTGGGGTTCCTGGAAACCCTTCTATCCCTGGGTTACACTCCCAGACCTATTTTTATATTTTCATTTGGAAACAGAGTCTCTTAATCCAGCGAGGCTGGCTTCAAACCTGCGCGATCCTCCTGTCTCCACCTCCCAAGCGCAGGGATTACAAGCGTGCGCCACCACGCCCGGCCTGAACATGCAATTAAAAATGTATGTTTAAGCCGGGCTTGGGAGGCAGAGACAGGAGGATCGCACAGGTTCGAAGCTAGCCGCGCGCGCTGGCTTAGGAGACCCTGTTTCCAATTTAAAAAATGTAAAAATAGGTCTGGGAGTGTAGCCCGGAGGTAGAAGGGCTTCCAGGAACCCCAGTACCACCAAAAAAAAAAAAAATGTATGTTTAAATAATTTGTTATTCCCATAATGCACACCTAATAATTTCATTAACATTTGCATATATACTATACTTATAGAATATAAATGAAATTTATTATAGATTGCTTTGGGTAAGTGTGGTTGCTTCAGCAAATTAAAGTTGTAAAATCAAGTGAAGAGAGAGAGGCATGAGACACTAAAGATGCATGAATTGAAAAAGAATGAATGTTCTGAGAGGCTTTTGTTTTTCTGGTTGAGGGTAGTATTGGAAAAGTATCTATGATACACAGGACTGCTGAATATGATTTTGATCTTTGGGTGACTACTTTTAAAAAAAAAGTTATTATTTGGGGAGAATTGCTCAGTAATTGATAATAAATACTCTCTTTTTGTGGTACTGGGGGTGAAACACAGGGGCTTTTCTACCTCTGGGCTACACTCCCAAACCTATTTTATACTTTATTTGGAAACAGGGTCTCACTAAATTGCTGAGAGCCTCACTCAGTAGCTGAGGCTGGCTTTGAACTTGTGTGATCCTCCTGTCTCAGCCTCCCAAGGATTGGGATTATAAGTATGCGCACCTCGCCCAGCAATAAATATTCCTTTTTAAATAATTCATGTAGATGTCTACTCAAGACAGAAATCTTGATCAATAATATTCTTAAAAGTGCAAGTCATGCTTCAAACATAGAAATATAGTAATTATGTATATAGAAGGGAAAGGAGGAATGAAAGAAAAAATGAATACTTTTCCTACGCATCATAGCTTTTTCAACTTTTATATAAAATACTTTCTTCTAACAATATTACTTAAAGTGCATTACCTTGTAAAGGTATCTTGTTTTTAGTATTATATTTGTGAGATTAAAAAGAAAATGGATGTGTGTATGTATGCCTCTTCCATCTTGTACTCCAGTAAGACGTTTGATTACAATGCACGAATTAAAAGTTAAAAAAATGAAAATGGACCTAGGTGGCCCAAAATATCTAAACAGCCAAATTTAGCTTCTTCTTAATTTTGCCTAAATTATAAAATTGAAATTATGGAAAATTTTATAACCCAGGTATTTACAAGTATTTATATTTTCAATATTGCATTTTTTACCTTGAGGTGGGACTTATATCACTAATAGAATTTTTCCCCTAGAAGGACATTATTAATATTGCAAAGAAAAATGCAATCTATTCATAATTTATCTTTTGGAAAAACTCTCAAGATAATTTATAAAAAATTGTATGCTATTATTTAATTGGTACTTAAGAAATACAAAGTGATATTTGGAGGAAGGCCATTAAAGGCGGTATCTTTCACAGGACTGTCTTTCCAGTTGGAATATAACTGAAACAGAAACACTTCAAATTGCTATTATTGTAAAGCCAGTCTGATGGTAGGAAGAACAGTCCACCTGACTGTCTCCATATTGCAGGCATTGCTCCTCAGTGACTTTTGTCAGTATTGGCGTTCTCATGTGTCAGAGGGCTGAATTCAACAGGATCAGGTCTAACCTGCTTCTATGCTTTAGAATGCAAAATGGACAAATGATTTTCTAAAATCACCACCTTTTTTCTAAAATGAGGCTATTAATTATTGGTGCATCTATATAGTGATCACTAAGTAAACACACAATATATACAATGACAACTTAATTAGAACTTCCAAGTCGACTTCTTTACTCATTTATTGTGACAAATACTTAAATCTCCTGCACCTGTAAGCTACAACCACTTTACCACTTTTCATCACCTAATAGATGCTCAGAGATAGAAAAAAAAAATAGCCCTTAATACACTAGTCTTTGAATCAGAGGAATATGTCAAAAGTGACTCAGGAACTAGTGACAGCCAAGACAAGAGGACAAGTGACTCTCTTATTTGTTGAAAAGTTTAAAAAAGAAAAACTATGAAAAACTCAGATCTTCCACGATTATTGTGGTTGTATGCAAGAGTAATGATACCATGGCCAGAACAATTTCTCACAGTTTAAGCATGGTTCTTGAGAAAACCTAACTTGTATCATAGATGCCTCTTACTCTACAGACATCACCAACCTCCACTAGTACTTCTAATAGTGATAATGGCAAAGAAAAAAATGTTTCTATTTCCCATAAGCCAAATGATAATCTTAATGACTAGTAATTTATTCCAAGTATAGAAAACAACAGAAATGGATATATGAACGTTTCTGACATAATGGAACTCACATTTCAGGAGCGAGCATCTTTTTTCATTCTAGTTGAAGACTCATGTAATGTGATAAAACATCCTATATATTTCATTGTAAGTGTCACTCTGCATTTTTACGTGCTTATTATACCTAGATCTCAGAAGACTGAATGATCTCAGGACCCTTGGTAAATTCATTTTCAGGGAGCAGTGAGACAACTTATCTATCAGTAGTCTTCCATGTTACATATTATGACAAGGTGAGGATAAAATACTCCAGGGCTTCATCCAGTATGCATCATATCCTCAAGAAAAAAATTATAAAATAGTCAAAATTTCCATTCATAGAAGGTAAAGGAAGAAGTGTAGGAAGATAATGAGAACAAGAGAGAAAAATTACTGTAAAGAAGTGGCAGCTGGACTGGTGGTGGTGCATTCCTATAATTTCAGTCCTTGAGAGGCTGAGACAGGAGGATTGCAGGTTTGAGCACATGTGCCTCAGTAACATAGTGAGACTCTCAACAACTTAAAAAAAAAAACCTGTTTCAAAACAAAAAAAAATAAGAGATAGGATGTGCTAAGAGGTAGATTGTCCCTAGGCTCAACCCCCAGTACCAAATATTCAGCTTTATCATGAAGTATATGCATTCTCTAGACAAGGAGGTAAGAGAGATTTCAAGAGAGACCACTCATTTAGTCTATAGATATTTTTGTTCTTATGTTCTGATGCTGACCTAGAACTAAAAATTAGTCTGCAAACATAGTCCTTAACTTCATAATGATGATGACCAAATCTGAAAGGATACTGAATAAAAACTTAAATATTCCCACATTTACAGAGCAAATACACCATAGAATTGTAGCATACCAACTGTTACATACAGAAGATTTTCTTGCTGTTTTTAAAATGAAGGATGGAATTAGTGTTAAATATTATCTTTAGCAGTTTCTTGTATGGAAGATCAAGAAAGGCTCACCAAAGGAATAGATGTTTAAATTTGAAATAGGGAAGTCAGTGGGCATACTCAAATGAAGATAGCTTCTAAGAGAATTAGAGAAAAGAAGTGCATCTCATTTAGACACACTGTGGCAGGAAAGAGTATGGCATCCTTGAGAACTAAAAGTGGTCTCAAATGGAAGAATGGAATGCTATGAGTAAGATGGAGTGTGGTAAGGCATAAGGCCACTGAGGTAGGCAGAATCCTGTAATGCAAGTCCTGATGCCCAGTCATCCATGCTAAACATGTTTCCCATCATTTCTGTGCAGTAGGTATCAGTAACAATTTTAACAACTAGAGACAAGCTAAGCTAATTGTGGAGTGCAAGACACATAATGGACTCTACTGGCAGAAGAGGATGGTTTCTATCAAAATCTAAACCAGAAACAAAAATTCTGGGGAATACAAGTGCTTTATTCATATTGTATTAACTGATATTGTGAAACTATTGGACTTCATCACTATACTTTAGTAAATTTGTCCCTTAAAATTTGATCACTAATCAAAGTTGCTCACCAACAATCTCATTAAAAAAATGAGATGAGGTGCAATAATACTGTCTACTTAGTTTCAGTCTGCTGAGTCCATATCACTTAGCTGTGTTTGAGGGCAACAGAAACTATCCAATTATTTATATTATTCTTTATTTTCTTCCATAAAATTCCACCATTTTAACAGACTTAACACTTTGTCAATATTATAATCCAATTCATGAATCCAACCATAATCCATGTTTGTAAGCATGATTTTATTTTAAATAACATATTGATGAGTGTTAACAGCTTGAATCAAGAACACAACATCACTTCTCATGGGTTTTTATAAGTGGTGAACTCCCCATTTAAGTGACTACCATAACATATTGTTTAACAATGTTATAACAGACCAAATAAAGATTCTTGTTGGCTTTTAGAATAAGTTCCATTTGAATTGGATATGGTGGCACTTGTTTATAATGCCAGTACTTGGACAGGAGACAGGAGGATCACAGGTTTCCAGCTAGCTGTGGCTACTTAGTGAGGCCTCTGCAACTTAGTGAGAGCCTGTTTCAAAGTAAAGAATAAAAAAAATCAGCCAGGCATTGTGGCGCATGCTTGTAATCCAGCATTTGGGAGGCTGACACCAGAGGATCGCTGTTCACCAACAGCCTCAACTACTTTGTGAGGCACTTCGTAACTTAGTGAGACCCTGTTTCAAAATAAAGAATTAAAAAAATAGGTCATGGGGTGTAGCTTGGAGGTTGAACACCCCTGGGTTCCATCCCCAGACCCTCAAAAAAAAAGAATAAAAAAGTAGGGTTGGAGGTATAGCTGAGAGGTAGAATGACCCTGGGTTCAATCCCCATTTCCACAGAAAAAGAAAAAAAGAAAAAGAGAGAGGGAGAGAGAAGAGAGAGAGAGAGAGAGAGAGAGAGAGAGAGAGAGAGAATAAAATACCATTCAAAGATTCCAAATTAGAGGAAACTTAAATAATAATGAAGGTGTTTTTTCTTTAATTTACCCTGGCAACTCCAATTTCCTGAATGGTTTCATAAACTTTGTCTGAAGGGAATCTAACCCATCTATACTTCTTGCTTTTCTGGGCATGCATCAAGACCCAAAGGGTTACACATTTTCAGGCAAGGAAAAGTATCTCAATACCCAACATTCTGAGAGCATGCTAAACTGCACACACTAGTGATTACAATAGTGTCATGGATATAGCTTTTGAAGCATGTAAAGATTATTTATATGAATTATCTCATGATTGCTCACATTTAACTATAGAGACAATAAGACAAAGTGAGACTTCATGACTCACTCAAGTTAGAGATTAAGAAACTGGGAGAATTCCAGAAATGTCTTTGTTGTTCTCTGAAGACAGGGTTCTTATCTTCCATCTTATTTTCTAATTTTCATTGCTGCAAAGAGTAAAAGGCCAACGGACTTCTTTCTGCCAGTGCAAGTACCATGTCTATGGGAAGGGAAGTAGATATAGATTGTTGGCAAGTGAGTACAGCTAGAGCTCAAGTGACATAAATCTCTAAACATAGCATGGACAATTATTCCATCTCTGTGAGTGAAGTAGTTGTGAAGAGCCCTGACTTATCTGGACAATAATATAAATAAGATATTAATAAATCGTATAATAATGAATAAGTCTAATAATAAATACAATAAATATGTATTATCTGACTTAATTTCATATTATAACTGTGTAAGTATTATTTTATAGTCATTTGTCTTGAGTAGGACACTTTTGAAATAATGTTGAAATTACTTATTAAAATTGGTAAATCCCACATATCATGAATGACTAGATCATGTGGAAGTAATATGTTAAAGATATGAGGATCTTATAAATGTTTTGATATAGATAAGCATGTTGATTCCTGGCAAAATAAAGAACCACTATAAAATGACCCAAGGGTACTTTACTCATGATCTTTTTATTTTTGTTACTAATTTTTTCATTGCAAATTGTGACGAAATAAAGAACATTACAAAAATCTAACATTTCAAGCAAAAAATGAGCACAAGAATGCTTGTACCTGTTGTGGTACAAGATGTCACCATGGTCATGAATTTTTAATAATTTGAAATGTTCCTAACATTCAGATCTACCTTACAATGCCCCATCTTCATTTGGAATATTTACAGAATTCCTCTGCAATTATTTGAAATGTATTCAGTTGGAATCATATCTTCAATGAATCAATTGTAGAATTTATCAAAAAGGGGAAATGATTGACTTTGCCTGTTTAACTAGATAAAATCTGAAAGCTGAGAATGGATGATCATTATTAACTCCTCTCTCCCTTGAAGTGTCTGCTTTCTGCCTTGAACAGTGATCTCTGGATAATCTTTCTTTATAAAATTTTACAATTATATGGAAAGTCCTGCATGTATGAGTCATCTTTATGTCATCCTCCCACATTGCAAATGTAAGAGCAAGAATCAGATTTCATAATCCTAAGTCTGAGCAGTTACAACTTGAAGGTGGACTCAAGAGATGCTGGAGAAAGTGATTCTGTTTTGTGATTTACGAGAAGTTAATGTACCACGTCAGTTATGGGTTAAATGTCATTTCCCATAAACCCTAAAAGAATCGGGCTTTCTAGGATTTTGTTACCTCTACCAGTGTTTAAAATAAGCAGCCTAGCTAGGGTCTCAGAAGCTTTCCATTCTGAGCTGTTGTAGTTGCTAACTCAGCTTGTCATAAATGCAACCAACCTGTATTTCCATCTGCAGTGTTGTTGATATCCTCCAGAAAATACTGAGGCACACTCAGTTCATAGGCACAGATGACTGGGTTAAGAGCTTCTTCCAAGCATAATGCTATGTATGATTGAATGCAAACGACCCATTCTGATCATCACTCACACACTGGAATGAAAATAAGGTGCTGAATGATCCTGAATTTTCTGGTTCATAAACAAATAGAAAATAACAAACCTAATATATTGAGTTTTATGTGCAGTTTGGCCACAAAACAAACTTTTTTTTTCCCTCTGCTACATTTAATGAGAAGCAACCCCCTCACCGCACTTCCATTTTAGATTTAAACTTCTCTATCTCAGATAATCAATTGCTTGTAATAAATGGAAAAATCCTTAAATTTTTTGAAATGGTTCCTGGCATCTAATTACACAGGATTTCTGACCTGGCTAGACAGATAATGTTAACACAGCTTCAATACTAAACAAGCCTGAACATGTGTGCATTTGACTTTTATTAAACTCCTACTGAAGAAACAGATTAATTGGAGGCTGATTCACTGGTGAACAGGCGTTAAAGACAGAAGGACCTTCTCACATTTTGTTCTGTTATCCAGGCTTATGCCATCTCAGGTTGGCAAGGAGATCCCAACTGTAGTGTTTTGAAATATAACTGAAAGAAATTGTAGAATAACAGGTGCAAAAAAAAAAAGAACGCAAGCCACTTATAAAATGTTGATCCGATTCCTTCTTTTTTCTCTCGCCAAGTGGACACCTGATACTTTATGGTCTCAGGTACGGCCCAGATAGCATTTCTCATAGTAATAATACTACATGACGGCAACTATGAAGCTGCAGCTGTCATAATTATTTCTTATACCACTATTTATTTTTTCTTCCTTTATACATTTTTTTTTTAACAAGATGGGTCCAAGCTGTGAGTAAACCATTTCAGACAGTCGCAAAGTACATTGAGAAGAAAGAAAATGCCCTTCTTGGCAGCTCTGCATTTATCTCTAAAACCTGGAATTGTATCCCCTGATGTTCCCTTTGCTTAATGGGTTGTATCCTGTAAGACAGGCAAGGCAAATAATAGTATGAATAATAACGGCGCTAGGAACCAAGTTGGTCGTGAGCTGGAGAAAGGGCCTATAATGTGTTTGGGGAGAACATTATGGTTTATGGGATTTTCCCATATATTATTACCTCATTCCTAATACCTCTGTGAAATAGGTGTCACCAGATTTTTACAGTTGAGAAAATTGCCTCTTAACAAGGTAGAGACTTCCTAAAGTAGCCCACAGAGTGAGTTAGGCCACCAGAACACCAGCGCAATGCCTTGGGCTCCAGGTTTGCCTTCAGCTTTGCTAGAATGTGCCTTCTGAAAGCCCTTCCATAGTCTGTGCCTAGATGTTTTCCACTATCAAAGAAGGAGTCTAGCAGAAAGGTGATTTTTCTTCCAGCTTCAAAATGTAATTTTGATATTTGATTATAACTCACTAAAATTATAGAAATAAAAAAAGATTAGTCAACTATTATCTGCTGAAACTTGACTGTAGGCAAGGTGAGCTATTCAGATTCTCCAAGCCACACAGACACATGCACTTCAAGATCATATTGCTTGAATCTCTGAACTGATTATTATTCCTCCTCCTCTTTCCTCCTGCTCTTCCTCCTGCTCCTCTCCCGGCACTTCTTCATACTAGGGATTGAACTCTGGGCATTCTACCTCCAAACTATACATCCAGGTATTTTTAATTTTTACTTTGAAACAAGGTCTCACTAAGTTGCTAAAGGTGGCCTTGAATTTTCCATCTTCCCATTTCAGCCTCCCAAATACTGGGATTACAGGCAGGTGCCATCACACCCCAATGATCTGAGTGTTCTTGATAAAGCTCTATGCATTTCACAAAGCTCAATGAGTATTATAAAGCTCTGTGAGTATCATAATGTTTTTCTGTGTAAATACTCTGTGCAAGCCATAAAGATAAATATTTAAATGAGTGTCTAATGATTTAAATGTTCTATTAGTTTAAGGTCCAACAGTTAGAAATAAAATATTCCTATGAAAATATGGGTGGGTTATATAATTAATCCTGTTTCAAGGTGCTAGACTTAGCATAAGAAAATAAATAAGTGGGTTGAAAATGAAAGATGAGAAATTTAGATGATGCAGGTTTTTACCTCAATTTATTTTATTTTTTAAATAGGATAATATCCATTTACTTTTAAAAGGCAAAATTAATGATCAATTATTTAATCATTTGATTATCTGGACCCTATAATCTTCCAACAAAAGTTCATAACATTACTTTTTTTTTTTTTTTTGCAGTCCTAGGGATGGGACCCAGGGGCATTCTACCTCCGAGCTCCACCCCCAGTCCTATTTTATATCCTTTATTTTTGAAACAGGGTCTCACTAGATTACAGAAGGCCAAGTAGCTGAGGCTGTCCACGAACCGCGATCCTCCTGTCTCAGCCTCCCAAATGCTGGGATTACAGGCGTGCACCACCATGCCTGGCTATAACATTACTTTTTATATTGAAATTAAGTGCCTTAAGGTTATTAGTGAGATATCAGTGATCACATTAAAATATTCAAGTGCCATTCAAATTATCGTATCAATTCATTTCAAGCAAAAATGCACATGCCTCTTATTTAAATGAACCCAGACTAGTATGAAAATAACTAAGTACTAAGTGAGGCCTTTCTTGTCAATTAATACTGTCAAAAATGTTAGAGTCAATTATACTTCCTCTCTAGCTCTTTTTATTTAGCTTGTATCCTGGATAACGAATAGTTAAATTCTTATTTAGATTTTATGCCAGATAACAAGTAGTTAACACGAAACACAGCAGAGAGAGTTATAGGGTATTGTTTAGTCTCAATTACTGGTAGAGGAGTCTGGTAGACATTTTTGTGTCCTTTGCAACAGCTGATTGGAGACTTTCTAATCTTTGACTATATTTTAACGTAGAATGAAAGTCCAAGAACTGAATGAACTTTTTCATATCTCAACATTCCAAGTCTGGTAAAACCGTTCCGCTTGCTAAATGATGTTATAAATATCGAGATTAGTTTCTTCTAAAATTACCAGTGCCAGGTGCATTCCATTTCTCATGTCATATAATATTCTGTTACCAGCATTCACAGTTTAAAAGAAGGCTTAAAGACTGTGTAGACCAAAAAAAAAAAAAAAAAAACATAAAAAAGGAGAGAGAAAGATATTTAAATGTGACAACTGTATTTACATAACCTACGCAGGAGATGCTCAAGACTAGGACTGATTTCTTTTCTTTTTTTGTCTCATCTTTATTTTGCTTAGGGGGGTAGGGTGGATAGAGATAGGGAAGCATAGTTATGAATGAGCTGTCGTCTCCATCATAAATAGATACAAAAGTTTAAATAGATAAATCAGTTTCAAAACCAATGCTATTGTATTTTGTCAGTTGCACTTTCCATGCATAAAATCTCAGCACTCAAGATGCCCCCATAAAATCCTTCACTAAACCTTTGTTGTTAAGTATTTGAAAGGACATCATTCCATGTGGGAATATTACATACAGTCACTGATTCAACAGTAACTGAGAACTTATGTACAAAACATTCTTTACATATTGACAAATATTTCTAAAAAATGAATTGGTATTTTTTGTTGTTGAGTGTTTCATGAGTGACCTTTACCTCTGTAGACATATGCAGTTTTCAGTTTTTTGGGTGAGACTTTCAAAATATTGTTTTAGAGTGTTCAGTGTTAGCAGTGACATTTTTACAGTGATTTCAGAGCCTTGTAGTTTAGAATATTCTATTTTCTTTATTTCTAATTACTTATACCACCCTCGTTTTAAATCCTGTGCAGATGTAATTGACAGTGATGATATACAATATGTATGAAATGAGCTTTTCTCTATCGGTGGTGTGTGTCATGCAAGACTCCATTGCAATATTTACAGTTAAACTAAACTTTTTAGAACGAGCAAAATTGCATTTGTTTTGCAGATTTGCTCATCATTAAATGTGAAACATTTCACATTTGTCTTTTTGAGTAATTGGCTTTTTAAAATGATAAGGTGCTCTGAACACTTGTTATGTGGATAGGTCTGACGTTGTATCCCAGAAATCCATATGCCATACAGACAGAACAGAAGAAAGATATTCACAAGCATGTCACAGATTGGACTAAAGCAAGCCAAAAACCCAAGTGCCATGGCATTAACAATAGCACCAGATTTACTGTCACGATCACAATCTGTGCTGCATCACAGACAGAAGGAGAACTTTTGATAGGTAACACCTCAGTGTTTTTTTAATCTTTTTGGCAAATTATCATTTATCATTATATTTTTGCCTGCCATATAATATTATTACAATGATATAAAAACACAGGGTAAGTCAACAAAAGGATAGACTTATTAGGCCATATAGAATGAGAGAGAGTGAAAGAGAGAGAGAGAGGGAGAAATATTCTGTTGTTTTATTACAGATCAAACTGAAGTTGGAAAAATAAAACACAGCTAAGGTACTAGTGAGGATTTTAGCTTCTTTTGCTTTCACAAAAGGAATGGCTTAATAGTGACAGAGAAAACAAAAGAATTACCCCTCGTGAGGACTTGAAAACCCTGTTGTTGCTAAAATATGTGGTTCCCTGAGATGAAAATGCACAGCTAATTTTATTTTCCTAACTGAAAGGGAGTGGGTGAGAATATTTTGAGATGTGAAATTGTCTAATCCTTTCTAGTCTCTGCATTTCCCTATGATGTAGATATGAAGAGGCCACAATTCACAGAATGCCTCATAAGGACTAAAAGAATTTTCTTTCTTTCTTTTTTCCCCCCACAAATTCATAAAGGGCTGACAGAGGGAAAAAGACTAGAAACACTACTGTCATGAAAAAGAGGAACATCAGCCCATTGTTACTCTTCATCAAAGGCCATTTGAGGACTTCAATGAAAAATTTTTTTTTTACTTATTCTTTTTACCAGTTTACCTGATAAAGAGAGATTTTTGGAGTACAGACTTTCTGAATACTTTTTCTTTTGTATTTACTATATCATTAGAGCTATCCAATTTTGCTAAAATGTTTACAAATATTAAAGCTAGTTTCTCAATGATTTAAAGGGAGCCGTAAGAAAATGCTTAAAAAATTAACAAGATGCAAAGCTCTTCAATAGCGAGGTGGAAACAAAAGAATGTTAATTCATACATTCATTTTAGCTGACTTAACCAAAATGAATTAATTTTATAACTGGAACACATACAGTATATTCTAAAGAAAGTAAATAATATGGTTTCTATTTGTAGACATGTTTTTCCACCAAAGTTATACATTTTTAATTCTTAGCCTTGAAAATAACAAAATAAAAAATAATAAAATAAAACAGATGATCTCTAGTCTTGTGTCAACTTGAGGACCAAGTCATACTATTTTCTCTCAATACTTTATTTACCAAAGTCTGCATTCCCCAAAGCCCTGAGAATTATTTCTCTTTGACCACACCCAATTAAAACCCTTCATATCCATGGACTTAATATATTTCTTCTAATTTTAAAACTCTGTCAATTCAGTTTTAACTTTATTATCACTAACTCAGAGACAAAGTGTTGAGTATTAGAAAGAAGCTCATGATCATTCTTACTTTAAAAAATATGTAGGTCCTTACTAGAGAACAAACAAGGAAAAAAAGTAAACCAGCTAAGATAACATATAAAAATTCCATACACTATTTCTTCAAATTTTGTAATGAATCATGAATAACTATTGAGAAGTTATGCTCAGACAAGGAAGAAAATTTATTATGAGTGAGACATTAAAACTAGAGAAGAAAAATTAGAATTTCAGGAAATGTCAAGGGACATATATGTTTGTTTGTATATATATATATATATATATATATATATATATATATATATGTGTGTGTGTGTGTGTGTGTGTGTGTGTGTGTGTGTGTGTATGTGTGTGTGCACAGGTGCATGAAGATATGTGTCTAACTTCAAATATAATTTTTATCAAGTTTTATAAAATGATAATTCTGTAAAATTAGTTACTCACTTTTATTGTTGAGTTTCTATGAGTCCATAAAGTCAACATAAATAGAACTTAAAATTTTCACCAGAGACACAACTACTCATATGAAATTTACTTGTAACTGCAAAATAAGGATTATATAAATAGTACTAAAATGTAAAGGCTTAGGAAAAGACAGGGGAGCTATATTACGAGAGTTAGTTAAGGTAAAATGTATTGAGACTCTGCAATTTAAATTGAGAAGCCCTGTAATCCTAATAGTTTTATGGTTTGGAGTTGTTTACAAACATGATGCAGTTATTGTATTAAAAATCTGAAATAGTCAAATACTGAAAGGAAAGGAGCCCAGAGTCAACGTGGTGGCAAACCTCGGTAAGTAAATCAAAGGTAAAATATATTGATGATTACCAACATCCAAAGACAAAGGAAGATCAATGATCATATATTGAGGATAAGATAGATATAGAAAAAAAAAATAGGGCAGAGCAAGAATTGATGAAGATGATGGTAGTACTGATAGAATTGTGAAAATACAGAAGCTAACACATTTTTTTGGGGGGTGGTACCGGGGTTCCTGGAAGCCCTTCTACCTCCGGGCTACACTCCCAGACCTATTTTATATTTTTATTTGGAAACAGGGTCTCTTAAACCAGCACAGCTGGCTTCAAACTGTGCAATCCTCCTGTCTCCGCCTCCCAAGTGAGGGGATTACAAGTGTGTGCCACCATGCCCAGCTAGAAGCTAACACATTTTAAGGAAGATGTTTTTGTTTTTGTTTTTATGCAGGTCTGGGGATGGAATCCAGGGGCATTCGATCTATTTTTTATTCTTTATTTTGAAACATGGTCTCACTGAGTTGCAAAGGGCCTCACTAAAGAACTGAGGTTGTCCAGGAACCACTATCCTCCACTCAGTGAGACTGTTTCAAAATAAAAAATAAAAAATAGAGCTGGGGGTGTAGCTCAAAGGTAGAATACCCCTGGGTTTAATCCCCAGTACCATTAAATAAGTAAATAAATAAATAAATAAATAAATAAATAAATAGTCATTGTTAGTTGGGTGTGGTGACACACACTTGTAATCTCAATACTTGGAAGACTGAGACAAGAGGATTACAGGTTTTCAGGCAGGCTCAGCTACTTAGTAAGGCCTTCTGCAACTTAGTGAGCCCTTGTTTTAAAAAAGAAAATAAAAAATAGGGCTGGAGGTCTAGCTCAGAGGTAGAATGCCTCTGAGTTCAATCCCCAGAACCACAATAAATAAATAAATTAATAAATAGTCATTGTTTAGCTTAAAATATAAACTATGAAATCATGATTTATTTCCTTATTCATCAGCATACACATGCAAGGCACAAGTTAGAAACTGTTCTTTAAAAAGTTTTAGAACAGAGCATCTAAAATAAGATGGGTATCTCATTGGACAAGAGAACTAATGGTAAATGAAATTGACCTTATGAAATATGAAAAAAATAGGAAGAGACTTATGGCCATGATCTTAAAATTAATGAAAATTATTATTATTTAGGTAGTGTTAAAGAGATCACGCCTTAAAAATACAGATTATGTCAGGATATACACTATAAAGTTTCTTAAAAGTTATCTGAGATGAGACACATTATATCCAAATGTACAGCTTCTGTGTGAAAAACTGTTGATTGGATTTTATTTCTTTCCAATGATTCTGACATATGAAGATAATATCGTGAAAGCAAGGTAAATTTTAGAATAATATAGGCAATTCTAGCCAAATATTTTGGAGTACAAACAAATATTTTAAATTTTATACTCACTCAATGTATAATGGCAGAACACATTTTAGGAAGTGCATTTTATCTTATAAGTTCTACCTTCCTATAGCTACCAAGTGAATACCTATGACAACGTTTTCTTTGATTTTGTTCATTTATCTGTTTTTCATTTGTAGTCTTAGTCATGTTTTATTTATAAATGTGTTTCTCATTTCCTCCTTTATGGAAATTATTTCTATAAATATCTTTTTTTTTTTTTTGGTGGTACTGGGGTTCCTGGAAGCCCTTCTACCTCTGGGCTACACTCCCAGACCTATTTTTATATTTTTATTTGGAAACAGGGTCTCCTAAGCCAGCGCACGCGGCTGGCTTCGAACCTGAGCGATCCTCCTGTCTCGCGGGGATTACAAGCGTGCGCCACCACGCCTGGCTATAAATATCCTTTTAAATTTTAATTATTTCAGCCGGGCGTGGCGCACGCTTGTAATCCCAGCGCTCCGGAGGCAGAGGCAGGAGGATCGCACATGTTCGAAGCCAGCATTGCTGGCTTAAGAGACCCTGTTTCCAAATAAAAATATGAAAAGTAGGTCTGGGAGTGTAGCCCAGAGGTAGAAGGGTTTCCAGGAACCCCAGTACCAGCTAAATAAATAAATAAATAAATAAATAAATAAATAAATAAATAAATAAGTTTTAATTATTTCTTTGTCAACTTAAGCAAACCTCCTCATGAAATATAATAAGAAATCTGCATATTTCTTATTCTGTCATAAACTGCCTATAGATTTTTAGTCATATATTTTTTGTGTGGTACTGGGGTGGAACCCAGGGGCATTTCTACTCCCTATTTCTACTCTTAGACCTATTTTTATACTTTATCTGGAAACAGGGTCTCACTAAATTGCTGAGAGCCTCACTAAGTAGCTAAGACTGGCTTCCAACCTGTGCGATCCTCCTGTCTCAGCCTCCCAAGAGCAGGAATTACAAGCTTGCACTACCTAGCCCGGCTTTAGTCATTTTTATATTGTCAGATTGACAACGTATTTTCTTTCTCAGAGAGTTTTAGCTTAAGAATTATCACTCATTTTATACTAGTTCCTCACTTACAAATATTTTTTGTAATATTTGGGATTGTTAATATCACGTATACAATGAGACCCATATTGCCCAAGAAGTCATTTTTGTGCCATTTAAGTGAACTAAGAATTGACTAGGAACAAAGTGCTGATGTAACATTTTAATTTCTAGTGGAACTCTAAGAATTTCTATACTATTTTCTGAATATGAATTATTGATATGCATGAATCTGAGGCTAGCTTTTTTTATTTTGGTGTTGTTTTGCTCTAATAAGTAACTTTGTTCTTTTGCCTTAGGTCCACGGGACTTTTTTTCTTTAGCCATAAAATATGGTAATCCTAAAGGAAAGGATTTATGAACTAAATCATATGAAAATTTTTCCTGTAACACTTGTGTTTCAGGAACATGTAAACTCAGGTTCCTTTCTATTTCCGAGAAATTTTTACCTGTCAAAATCTTAAATGCTTTTCTGTGTCACTTTATGTCAACTTTTTAAAAAAATTGCACCAATGATGAGCATCACTGTGAGATACTTTTCTTATATTTATTGTTATCCATAAATTAACACACCTCAGTTAATAAATTTTCTTAATACTTTGTATTTTGTTCACTACCTGACAAGTTTTTTAATCTTGTATTATTCATTTTTAAGAGTTTGATGTTAGTGTTAATATTCTCTTAACTCAAATAATATTTAAAAAAGTATTTTCTGCTTTTCATGTCTTTATCATTTCCAAGGGAAAATGCTCTTTGCAGATATTCTGCTGGCTTTTAACCTCTAATTGTAGAACACTTTGAATGATGTATTGATAGGTTCTTTGTGGTTTAATCTACAGTTAATCTTTTTAAATATTTCAACTATAATTATTTGGTACAATATGTGAAGATAATTGAGTTTACATAATTGTTTTCTTCAAACCCTCATGTTCCTGCTTTATTTTTATCTAGTATATTATAGATTTTCAAACTTGTCCTTCTATTTCTGATCAGTTTTGCTTTACATACTTTAAGCTACATAGTCAGACATTACTATATTTGCTCACCTGAAAAGGTATTTTAGCATGACAGACTACTACTAGGGTAGCACTTGATATCATAATATAAGAATACCAGATTTCCAGTGTCTTTCAGTAGTTTATGTCTTGGTCATATCCCAGTTCGTGGTGTATGTTCTCTGTACAGCAAAGTACCATATGTTCAGAGAGGACAACTTCCTGCCGAAGCTTCCACCATCCTCTAGTTTCTCAGAATTCTGCTCCATCAGTTAATGGATGTAGAGTGTGGATGCAGGCTTGTTAAAGAGCCATTAGAGAGATGATTGTCTATTTCTTAGTAACCACACATTCCTAGGAAGATGTGGTCTAGGTGCGTTTCCAGAAAGAAGAAAATTATTTTGGTGAAAAAAGTTTGGCTTACCATTTAATATTTATCCCTAGATCTTCTTTTGTTTTCTAGATATTGAAAGTGCCATATTTTTATAAAAATTGTATTAGCATAAATCTTTCATCTTCAGCCTCATTCTTTTCTTACCATATCCCCTTATGAAGCCTTATTAATTAATAGGAATATAGAATTTTTAAGATGAATCATGGTCTTGATATGTCTGTGATTTTATTGTATGTTTAATTTTAACTCATGAGTGTGAGTTTTATATTTTCCATCTTTAGGAAATTAAATGGCTTTTGGGACCTGATTTCACCTAGGTGTTAGTTTGGAAATTTTAATCCACAAAATAAGTCAATATAATATTATATTCTTTGTATATAATGTGGTTTCCTTTCCTCATATCTGTTCTACTTCTTGGTATTTTATGTGTATTATTATTATTATTATTATTATTATTATTAATTTATTTTTTTGGTGGTACTGGGGTTCCTGGAAGCCCATGTACCTCCGGGCTACACTCCCAGACCTATTTTTTATACTTTTTTAAATTTGGAAACAGGGTCTCTTAAACCAGCAGGGCCGGCTTCGAACCTGTGTGATACTCCTGTCTCTGCCTCCTAAGTGCGGGGATTACAAGCGTGCACCACCACGCCCGGATGAAATATTTTTTATTTAACATTTAATTCTCCCTAAAAAGTCTGCCAACTCTAATCTTACATTTTGCTAAATTATTTTACTACTTATATTTATTCACATATCTTGGTTTTAGTAGGTCCAAACTTTTATATTTTCTCTCTGAATGTATAGAATATTATGTGTGGTGTTTATTCATGTTTCTGGAGTAAAATTTTTCTAATATAGATTTTTAAATCTAATTTCTGATTGTTTTCTATCTCTGCTTTTCCATTCTTCTCTGAGAGGCTGAGAAACAAGAATTGTAGTGTCCATACCTGAGTTTCATATAAGAAGCTCCCTGTTTATAATCTTAGTATAGAAAAAAATTGCATTCAACTTCAGTCTTTAATCTGAAGAAAAATGCAAGTTTCTCTTTAAACAAACTCCTCTTTTCCCCTCTCCCTTTCTCTATCTCGTCTCATTTTTACCTGTGCACTTTTTATGCACTTTCCTATTTCTGGACGTTTACCCCTATTCCTTAATGGGGACTCTGCACAGGACTAAGACTCTTCCATCTTTAGGCTACATGTATCTTAAATCTATAATTATTTTCCAGAACATAATAATCTCAAAATTTAGTTCTAAAACAGGAAATTGAATTAAAATTTCTAACATTTACTTTCTTAGAACTTTTCTCCCTCAGCTTGCAAATAGCTACCATATCATTTTTGCCAAAGATAGTTTCAAGTAGATTTAAAAGTTTATAGATGTTACATATGCTTTTCAAATATATCCATATCATATATTTAAGTGCCTGTATTATGTTGACAATTACTAACAGAAAATATTATCCTTAATTGCAGGTGTTATTTGTAGCATGTGATTATAATTTATATATCTAAAATAACCATGTGTTAATTTTGTAAGTTTGAAAACAGAAAACAATATTTTATCCCTTCCTTCCTAAAATAAAATTTCATACTCTTTGCAAAGGAATCATGGTAGGTTAAGTCAATTACCTTCATGATTTTTGATACTTTTTTTCAGCGCTTAAAGATTATAGGGGAGCATCTATCTCTCTTCTCTATAAGCCTTTTTTGACATTTTATACATACCATATAAAATATGACAATATAGTATTTACATATTATATAAAATATGACATTAATTATGGTGTCTTATATAAAAGGCACTGGTCTCTGATACTTTTTAATTTTTTTCATAATAAAGTAAAAGATATTTTACCTGGCTACCTAGCCCACTAGGGCACTATCATATTCTAGAAATAACTTAATCCGGAGAAACTTTCACTTCAAAATAAAACTAGCCTATGTAAAGCATGTTCTTTGAAGATACAAGTCTAACACATTGACACATATATCATACACCCACACCTACCAATGGAACAAAAACAACAACAACAACAACCTCATTAAATTTAATGAGGCAAGTGGTGCTATTTTTGATGGGACACTAATGAGAGAATTTTTTAACCAAATAGAATCTTATTAATTTATGTCAGAAACAGAACTGAAGACACAGTTGTATTAGAAGTGTTAATTCCACAAGGGAATACTTCCAATGGTCTTTTAACTGGGTTTAACCATGTATTTAATCAAACTTATTGAGCTTTATGTTAAGGTTTTAATTAAGATCATCCCCATATTATAGTGTAAGCTTTCTAAAGAACTGTGATTATTCACCTATATATGCCCTTTATAGAGACTAGTACTATGAGCATTATAGAAATGCATTTCCTTTACCTATTGTAGAATGGAAAAGTCACTAAACTTCACTTTTGTACTTTTTAAATCTAAAAAATAAATGAAATTAGAATAGTCATCATTTATCTCTAAACTAAATATTTCTGAAAACTCTATTGATACATAATTTTGAAAATCAATATATGAAAAGTGAAAATTAATAGTTTTAATTTGAATTCATTATAGAAACTTACCTTTTAAATTAAGTCATAAAAATTTTATGAAGTGAAATAGTTTTTGTAATGGGAAAATCTATTTTATTATTTATTTTGATCAGTTTAAAGATTTGTGTGATATTCCATAAACTACCAACCTAGAGACATGAACATATTTACAAGTTTATCTTTGAGACTAAATGTAAAAATATCTGCCCAAAGTATTCATGGACTAACAGTGATCTTTGTTCTTACTATAATATGCCCACTTTTATGTCAATATTTTCTCATATTCTGGACAAAATACTAACATTCAATCTTGGGAAGAAATGTGAAAATGCATGATTATTCATTCAACAAATATTAAATTGAGAGCCTACTTTTGTCAAAATATGATATATGTCTTTTCCAAGTATTAGAATATGTGCTAGGATATAGCAATTAACAAACAAAATAATTCTACTCTCTTGGAATCCACCTTCTAGTTTGGATAGAGTGAGAATAGGCAAAACAATGAAATAAATAAAACGTAGTGCATATTAGATGTTGCTATGGTAACTAGACACTAAAGCAGAAACCAGAGTCTGCAAATTTTAGTAGATGATCAGAGAAGGCTTCAGAAAGGTGACATTTGAGTAAAATCTAAAGCTAGTACAAGTTAGTTAAAGTCAGGGTTAAATTTTATTGATGACTGTTTAATTTATATTATTATTATGACTTCAATAATAATGATTATAAAATGAGAAGGTGGTAGGAAATGCAATATTAATTAGAAATTTTTAAAACTATGTACTTTAAGCCGAATGCAGTGGCACACACCTTTAATCTCAGTACTTGGGAGACTGAGACAGGAGATCATCAGGTTTCAGGCTTACATGTGGTAACAAATGAGACTGCTTAAAAATGAAAAAATAAAAATAAAAAAGGCATAGCATAGAGGTAGAATGTCTCTGGGTTCAATAACCTGTTCCACACCTTGTATACACCCACACACACACACACACACACACACACACACACACACACGGGCATTCTCCTTCAGAGCTACATATATACCTTAATTAGCTAATTAGCTAATTTCTTTTAAATATTTGATTAATAGAATGTAATTGTACATGAGAATGAAACTCACTGTGGTGCAGTCATATAAGCACATGACATTAGTTGGCTTCTTTCCTCATACTTTCCTGTTCTCTTCCCTTTCCTCCCCTAATCCCTTTCCACTGGTCTCTCTCCTAATTTTCACAAGTTCTTTTTCTTTCATTTTTTTTCACTAGCTTCCACATAACCATTCTTCTTCAATTTTTTTCCTCATGGTTGAGTTAAGCTCCATTGTGGGTCTGTAGACACTTTCTTTATCCATTCATCTATTGAAGGACCTACGTTGTTGTTTCTGTAACTTGGCTATGTATTGTAGATCATGCTGCTATGAACATGGGTGTGCGTGTATCATCAGAGTACCCTGACTAATTCCCTTGGAAAGACAGTGAAGAGTGTAATAGCAGTGCCACATTATGATTCCATTCCTATTTTTTAAAGAACCTCCATACTAATTTCCATAGTGGTTGTATTAATAGTAGAAAACTATTAATAACACCAACAACATACATGATGTCCTTTTCCCCATATCTTCCCCAGCATTTAGCATTGTAAAACTAAATATATTAAATATCATAGCATGATTTGTATTTTAAGAACAATTGCCTTAATTATCTACTTATTAACTTAAAATAAAATGCTTGCATAAATACAAGTATTTAGCCGGGAATGGTGACTCACGCTTATAATCCCCGCGCTTGGGAGGCGGAGACAGAAGGATCACGCAGGTTTGAAGCCAGCGGCGCTGGCTTAAGAGACCCTGTTTCCAAATGAAAAATATAAAATAGGTCTGGGAGTGTAGCCCGGAGGTAGAAGGTTCCATCCCCAGTACCAACCCCCCCAAAATTGCAAATATTTAGGATAATCATTAAGTGGCAGGGTGAAGATACATAAATTAATTAATTTCTTCCCACCAAACAACTATAAATTTTTTATCATAGTAATAGAGATTTTTTCTACTATAGTGATAACATTAATTACTACTTGTTTATGTGTTTTTCGACTATTAATCATAGATTTATTAACTATAAGGGCCTTGTACATCTTTTGACTCTTGGACAAAACAAAGGAATGCATGACATTCTTTTATTATAACTATTGAATAAATTGTTTCATTCAATGAATATTTATTAACATATTATTTTAAGACCTAAAAATATCCCAGTGACACAGAAAAATTACCTAAACTACATATTGGGAGGAAATAGTCAATAACCTAATAAGCAAAAAGTACATTATTGTCAATTAAAATGTTATGTGAGAACTAAAAGTATGGGAAGAAGATCAGGTGTGATAGCAATAGGGAGAAGAGTACATTCTTTGGAAAATGTCTCAAGGAAGACCTTTCTGAGGCAGAATCAGGAATAAAAAGAACAGTTTTGAATCTAATGTATTCCTAAAAGAGGACTCCAAAATTTCAATGACTCCAGGGTTAACTGCTCAGCTGATGCAACCAGCCAGAACAAAGAGACCTAGCTTGGGAGGAGAGGAAGTGAGCTGCAACAAGCAATGTTCCCAGCGTTAAACCTTGTAGACACCAAGAGAGTTTCAATGTCAGCCTTCCAGGTGTCTGTAGCAGAAACAGGACATTATCCTATAGCAGTTCTGTGATCAGAACACTTATGCACTCATAATTTTTTCTTTTATTCTTTCTTCTTTCTTCTTTCTTTTTTTTTTCTTGCTATACTGGGTATTGAACTCAGGAGATTTCTATCTCTGTACTACACTTTCACCCTTTTTTATATTTTATTTTGAAACAGATTCTCAGTAAGTTGCTGAAGACCTCGCAAAGTTGCCAAGGTCGGCCTTAAACTTTTGATCCTCCTGTCTCAGTCTCCCAAGTACTGGGATTACAGAAGTGCAGCACCACACAGTTCATCTGTCGCCTATAAATACAGAATACCTCAGGGAAAGGAACATGTCCAAATTAAAAGCTTACCTCTCTGAGCTTCTGTTACCTTCCAAATTTGGTTTCACAAGTCTTCTGTGTGTTCTCTCTCTCTTTGGGGGGGCTCCAATTATTCCTCGCTCACATCTTCCATTTTAACTTTCTCCCCAATTAATTTCAGATCATTTTTCTTTCACTGTCTTCAAATAAAAATACTGTGTGATTTGGGGCACGGTTCTCTAGCAGAAAGTTGATCTGAAGGTAGTCAATCATCTCCTGGAACTTCTTGCTTAATGTACAAAAAATAAAATAGGTAGAAAACAAACCACCTTTTCAAGTAATATTTATCACTTTAATGCATATATTTAGGAAAATACAAATAAATAATTTACTGGAATTTAAAAGATTAAATGTATAAAATAAAATAACCCCAAAGAAAATAAAATAATAATTTAGTAAAAATAAAAGCAGAAAATTATCAGGGCAAAAAGATAAATATAGCAGATTTTATTAATAAACTTATAGATTATTTCTTAAAATAGAACAATGGTAAATTTGAAAATTATAACTAAAAAAGAGAAAAGACTACTAAAAATTAGAAAATTACTACAATAAAAATGGTATACGTGAAACTTTGGATAAAGCTTGACTCAGTAACTCAGAAGAAATCTAGATGAAATGAATTAATTTTTAAGAAAATTTAACATAAAAGTTAGTTCAAGAAATTAAAAACATGAATAGAAAAACTTTTATAGAAGTCTTTTGAAAGGTAATAAGCTATTTATATATTTAAATGCTTCAGAATAAATACTTTTTATAGATGCACATCAATAAACCTTCAAAGACCTAGCGATACCTATTCAATATAAATTTGTATGTTGAAATAGAGAAAGCTTCCTAATTTATTTTTGAGACTGGCATAACTTATAAATAAAATTAAACAAAGATGTCACAAAAAGAAAGGCGAAACATGATTATTTTAAGTCTTTAAAATATAATATTAGCTATAAAATCTTATTGAAAATATAAAATCTTTATTTCTATATGTATGTATTACCAATATGAGGAAATCTGCCTTTATACATCCTTACTACCACACATTTAAAGAGAAAAACTGTATGATTTTATTTCTGAAGACAGTTCAGTGTTTGATTTTAAAAGTGTGTAAGCAATAGGCATGAATTATTCTGGCAAAATAATGTTGACTGCCATATGTGAACATAAAATCTGAAAAATTTGGGGGATACTAAAAATACTATAAATAAGTAAAACAATAGGAAAAATGAAGGATAATAAAGATAAATGACCATTTAATGAGTAAAAAAAGAAGACACATGTCAATATATAACTGGAAAAATGTAAAAGATAAAACATTAGTGTGTGTGTGTGTGTGTGTGTGTGTGTGTGTGTGTGTGTGTTACTGGGGATAGAGCCCAGAGACATTCTATTTCTGAGGTACACCCCCATCCCTATTTTTTTTTATTCTTTATTTTGATACAAGGTCTCACTGAATTACAGAGGGCCTCACTAAGTTGCTGAGGCTAGCCATGAACCTACAATCCTTCCTGTCTCAGCCTACCAAGTACTAGGATTACAAGCATGCACCACCACACCCAGAAAAACATTGAAATTTTTAATAAACTTATAAAAAACATTTAACTTCATTGAGGGTTTGGTAATTACAATTTTAATGAGATACCATTTTCATTCAACATACAGTAAATACTAAAAATGTGTACATAAATAATAAATCCAGTTTTTAAAGGATATTGGAGACAGGTATTCTCACTCATTGTTAATATCATTTAAATTTTAGACTAAAATTAGGCAGAATTAACTAAAACTAAGTGTCAATTACCTTTGAGCCTACTCCTCTACATTTGAGAATCTGTCATATGCTTGCACTTAGATACATGTTCAGACACTGGTTGTGATATTTTGTTTTCATAGCAGATTATATTATTAAATGTATTACATTTATTTTTGTTAAATAACTATTTCTAGGAAGGTTATAAACACACTAATATAAATTTACTGTACCAACAATTAAGTCATTAGAACAGTAAGAAAATGTAGAGATCATTGTATAATTATTGGCACCATGTCTAAAAAGTGTCAGGTTGCTTTGTTTTGTTTTGTTGCCGTACTAAGGATGGAACCCAGGGGCATTTTACCTCCCAGCTACATCTGGAGCCCTACTTTTTAGTCCTTTTATTTTTGAAACAGGGTCTCACTGAGTCCAGAAGTGCATGGAGTCTACAAACCACACTCCTCAGTCTCGCCTCTGGAATGCTGGGATTACAAGCGTCTGCCGCCATGCCTGGCTCAATAGTGTCGGTTTCTGAAGGCATTCAGAAGTGACCAGAATGAAAGAACTTGGCTCAGAAGGAAGCATTTAAATTTTTAGGGAAATGTCAAAGGAAACAGAAGTTGTTAAGGAATTGAGAGAAAAACAGCAAAAGAGACGCTCATGATCAAGAATTAACTCTTGCCTAAAGCTACTGGGAAATTAGATTTGATGGAGATAATTAATGGTGATAGGATAAAAACAATCACTTACTGAAAAGTACTCTTTGTGTGTGTATGTGTGGTACTGGGGATGGAACCCAGGGCATTCTGCCTCCCAGCTATACCCCCAGCCCTATTTTTTATTTATTTTGACACAGGGTCTCACGGAGTTGCAAAGGGCCTCACTAAGTCGCTGAGGCTGTCCGCAAACCATGATCCTCCTTTCTCAGCCTCCCAAATGCTGGGATTACAAGCATGCACCACCACACTTGGCTTTGGGAAGTAAATATTTTTAAAAAGGATATATGTGCCCTTATCGTTTTTCCCTAGACCACTCATTTCATTGAGTAGGGAGAGTTGAAAAAGTATAACACTAAAGTTTATTTGAAAATTTAAGAGTAAAAAATAGTTCCCTAAAAATATCTTAAAAATGAGTAACAAAGAGGAAACATTTCCTGTGAAATATAGAAAAAATTCTAAAGTAATAATAAAAGCTGAAATAAATAAAGAGAGAGAGAGAGAGAGAGACAGACAGAGAGAGAGAGAGAGAGAGAGATAGCAATCATATGAGATATAACTGCAGAAAGAGCCCTCAAAAAAGACCAGTATCTAGACAATAACAAGGGAGGAACCAAGACCAGTATGAAGAGGAAAGATTAATCAATAAGTGTTGCTATATAGCAAGTTAATCATTTGGAAAAAACAGTAGACACTCATCTACTCATAAAACAACTCAAAGAGTAATTTAGCATGGAAATATAAAAATTATAACAAATACTAGAAATAATGTAAATTTGGTATATAGACATATAAAAATATCTTAAAGCAACAATATAAATTAAAAAATTATAAAAAAGCAATAATTGAATTTTACAATGTTAAAATGTTTATGTAAGCCGGGCATGGTGGCGAACACTTGTAATCCCTGTGCATGGGAGGCTGAGACAGGAGGATCGCACAGTTTTGAAGCCAGCCTCAGCTACATAGTGAGGCTCTCAGCAATTTAGTGAGACCCTGTTTCCAAATAAAATATAAAACAGGTCTGGGAGCATAGCCCAGAGGTAAAAAGCCTCTGGGTTCCACCTCCTGTACCACCAAAAAAAAAAAAAAAAAAGGTTTATGTAAAAATTACTTCATTAACAGTGCTATTCAAAATAATTGGGGAAAATGTAATTATCTCCAAGGCTTAGTAAACTTGCCAAAGTTTTCATCTTAATAAATATTATTAATGCTAAAATTGAAAAAATGGAAAAAGAACACTAGCAACAAATTCTAAGAAGAAAAACAAATAGCTAATTACAAAATTATAAATTTAACAAAAAATTTCCTATAAAATTTATAAAATGAGTTTTATTAGGAAAAATATTAAATAAGAAGAGTTCACTTTTGAATTTTGGTGTGAACATAAACATTTGAAAAATCTTTCTAGCAAGTAATTATTTATGTATTTCAATAATCTTTCAGAATTATAATATCTGACCTAGCAATATTTATCTTTTTCTAAGAACATTTTGTAAGAAAAACAAATCAGAAATTTTAACAAAAAGTCATGCTCATATACATGACACCATTTATCAGAAAAAGTTGAAACAAATAAATTATGGAGAAATACAAAGACAAGTATTTTGCAGTAAATCTCTATGACAAAATGTTTGTGAAGCCATTAAACTGATGTTCATTAAAATAATGTCATGGAAATACTATTATGATATAATGTTAAAAATACAAAGATTCAATATTGTATGTATAACTTGAACTATGCATGATTTATAACACACACACACACACACACACACACACACACACACACATCGGTATTCCCAAATAGTGTAATCCCAAGTACTGTAACCTCAGTACTTAGGATGCTGAGACAGGAAGATCACAGTTTTGAAGCTAGCTTTGGGCAATTTAGAAAAAAACCCTTAGCAACTTGAGACCCTGTTCAAAAAGGGCTGGGCATACAGCTTGGAGATAGAATACCCTCGAGTTCAATCTGCAGTACAGAGAAGGAGAAGGAGGAGGAGGAGGAGGAGGAGGAGGAGGAGGAGGAGGAGGAGGAGGAGGAGGAGGAGGAGGAGGAGAAGGAGGAGGAGGAGGAGGAGGAGGAGGAGGAGGAGGAGGAGGAGGAGAAGGAGGAGGAGGAAGAGAAGGAGGGGGTAAGAGGAGGAGGAGGAGGAGGAGGAGGAGGAAGAGGAGAAGGAGGAGGAGGAGGAAGAGAAGGAGGGGGTAAGAGGAGGAGGAGGAGGAGGAGGAGGAGGAGGAGGAGGAGGAGGAGGAGGAGGAGGGAAAGAAAGAGAAAAGAAGGAAAAGGAGAAGTCACCAATATGATGATGCATGCGTAATCCTAGTACTAATAATCCTAGTACTCGGGAGGTTGAGGCAGGAGGATCACAGGGTCAAAGAGAGACTCATAAAATTAATGAGGCTCTCAGAAATCTAGAAAATAGGGCTGGGGATATAGCTCAGAGGTTGAATGACCCTAGGTTTAATCCCTAGTTTCACAAAAAAAAGTCTGGAAATAAATGTTTAAATATTAAGAAGGCTATATTGAGTAATATAATATATTAGATATGGCTTTTTATTTTACATATTTATGATTTTGCATACTTTATTATATTTGTGGATACACTTATAATCAGAAATAGCTTGTTTTAATATATTTTCTTAGGGAAAGTAATATTATACTACTATCTGAACAAATAATTGCAGAAAATACTGTCTTTTCATTTAATTCTTGGAAGTCTTCTCTAAAAGAATAATGTAATAATTAAAATGCCAGACCTTACATAGCAGGTTTAGGGAATTAGATTGTCACCCAAAGAGGCTTCTTAACATTCCTAGAATCACACTACATGGCAATTGACAATACTGCCAATAGATGTTTTAAGTTCAGGTCAGCATATGGATGCTGAAGTCTCACTTATGGGAAGTGTGGGAAAATGCAGTTCATCAATATGTGAAAAGAGCGCCTACGTTTCTCAAATGTAGTGGCAGTTTTAGAATATGGTAATGATAATAGAAGAGACTCAACTTACACATTTACTGAGTTGGGTCTGTAAGGTGGAAAAGAACAGAAGACAAATTCAGTGCCGTCATCTACCCTGAATTGTCACCCTATGAGAGATGGCAGAGAAGACTCAGGGTACCTGGGGAAGTTTTACCGAATATCTATGACACCAGCTTCGTTTTAGCTGCTGTCTGCCATTGTATCATCTGGGTTGCATTATAGAAACACTGTACTCTACACAGAGTTTATTCTCTGGTAATTTTGGTGCACACGAGATGATAAGATTTCCGAGAGTTAGTTATCATTGTAGCGAGTGTTCTCTGAAAGCCAGGGTTTCGATGAAACTTCTCTCGTACTTTTCCAACAAGTCTTTCGAGTCTACTTTCAAATCATACCATCTTGGACCCCCAGTGGACCCATATTTCTTGTGCTATTGCTCAATATAGCTTATCAAGTATATGCCTGACATCATGGGACCATCAGGGCAAGGAGAAGACCATGAAGTCATATTCTCTGATGATGTTTATTCTACATCTGTGAGTTGTGTCCTACAAGACTCCAGGGACTTAAACCACATGTGATGTATTTGCATTAATGGGAACTTGAGAAGGAGAGGCCATAACACTATTAAAATGTTTAGCTTTCTCTCTCCCATCACACAGACACATGCTAATAACTACTCCCAGACTTTGTATCATGGTGCTGCGGGAAGCAATGTAGAGTGCACTCATTGTTTCGATACAAGAGACTTAAAAACAAATAGCTGCCATCTCTGCCTCTGATAGCTTGCCAGGCTTTTAACTTCTTTGGTTTTTCCCTCTTCAGATCATGGTGAAGTATCTCAAATGTATTCCAAACAGAGCATTACCCCCACGTCTTTGTTTTATCTTTTATAAAGAAACTCTTGCTTTAAGGTATATTTATAAAACCCTGTGTCTAAGCCAAATTCCAAGGAACCACATCCTAATTCTACTTCAAATGGTAGGAAATGACTTTCTGCAGAATCCTCCCTGCAGGCTTATTGATCACCCTGGCCTAATAGTCAAAATTGAGACAAATATTCTGCAAATTTTCTGTAGGTTTAAATATCAACCCTCAATTTATAGATGAGAACATCTTGAAGCATCTAATAAAACTGGAGAGAGAGAGAGAGAGAGAGAGAGAGAGAGAGAGAGAGAGAGAAAAGTGCCAAGAAATAGGGTTTGAAGATCACATCTTTCATTACTCTCTAGGCCAATATTCCTCAAATGGTACTCAAGACGCTTTAGTGGAACATGAAATCAATTTAGTGAGTTGAGATCAGGCTTTCCTTTGTGATTAAATTAATTAGAGAAGAGAATGGGAATCAACAGACTATATTACATTGAGTAAGAGTAAGTACAATTTTATGAAACTTTCAATTATATAGTTATGTATAAGCCAGATGTGATGGTGCATGCTTGTAATCCCAGCATTTGGGAGGCTGAGACAGGAGGATCATAGTTCAAGGACAGCCTCAGCTACTGAGGCCCTTTGCAACTCAGTGAGACCTTGTTTCAAAATAAAGAATAAAAATAGGGCTGGGGATGTGGCTTGGAGGCAGAATGCCCCTGAGTTCCATCCTCAGTACCACAAAAACAAAATAAAACAAAAAATTATGTATACATAAACATACCATGTATGAATACATGGATAAATAGGAAATGAGTACATGGATAGATAAATACATTTATACATACATACAGTGTGTGGATGTGTATCTGAGAGAGAGTAAAAGCATGGGGGAGAGTGAGAGAGACAAAGAGAAGGAGGTAGAGATACTAGTTGGCAATGTAAATATATTTCTTACCATGAATCATGGCCAAAAGCATTTGAAAGCCAGATTATGCCTCCAGGGCAATGGCTTCTTTAATTTTGGAATAAGTTCTTCCCTTAGTGCCTCCTACATCTGCTTTTAGGTAAATTCACAAGCTGCATATAAACCTAATCTAATTAAATTTCAACTTGTAAAGAAAATGTTGTGGGTGAAATCTAGTAAAATGTAGATCCAATGCTGTAAGCCATTCATCAAGGGTAGCAGATTACAAACTCAACACTGGTTCTCATCATAGGAAAATGTTTGCCTTAAAGTCCTATTCCTTGGGATACTAGAGAATGATAAATAGCACAGTAGTTCAACGTGAGCCTCTGGAATTGGGGGAGAAGGTCACTGTGTTGGTGATCTTTAGATAGCAGTCATTCAAGGATTGAGATTATTACTCGCCATAGGAATAATCCAGCTAATGACAATGAAACCATCTTGGTCTAGGATGTAAAAAGAAAATACATATAGTTGGGAATGGAACTTTGGAATAGTTTGAGCTGATAATACTCGAAGTATGGTTGCTGGACAGAATACAGAACTCAAAAAGTAACATAATAGATTATAGGCCAGGCTGTTTGAGTCAGGGTGTGAGTTCCAACTAGAAATAACAAGAACATTTTAACAGGCCAGTTGGATAATCACTGAATATGCTGGCATGGCTTGTTTTCAGATGCTCCTGTAACCACACTACTTTGAATGCAAGCACGGATTATTCTTTGAGTGCATGTGTTGTGATTTAGATGGGGGAGGCAGATGGAAGGTAGATTTAATGTACTGGGACAGGAATCAGGGAGATGCTCAGCAGGGCCAAAATTACTTAAAAGTGGGACAACCAAAAAAGACCTTCACCAAACAAGTCGAATTATTCCTGATTACAAATTATATTATTCTATACCTAAGAAACCCTAAATACTTTGGAAGAATAAAAACTCATAGAACTGAGTAGGAAGATATACTATCAGTATACAAAAATCAGTAGCCTTTTTATACACTGACAATGAACTCAGTAAGCAAGAAATCAGGAAACTGCTTCCATTTACAATAGCCTCAAAATAAATAAAATATCTCAGAATAAACCTAACCAAGGAGGTGAAAGACCCCTGCAATGAAAATTATAGATACTATAATTATAGGCACTGAAAAAAAAACACTGTATAAATAAAGTGAAGAAGACATTAGAAGATGGATATATCCCCTATGTTCATGGATTGTGAAAATTAATATTTCTAAAATGGCCATACTACCAAAAGCAACATTTTTAATATATTGAATAGATTCAGTATAATTCCCATCAAAATGCCGATGTTATTTTTCAAAGAACTAAAAAAAGAACCCTAAAATACCTATGGAAACACAAAAGACCCCAAAATGCCAAATCAGTCCTGAGCAAAAAAAGCAATGCTAGAAGCATCATAATACCTGATTTTAAAATATGTGACAGAGTCATAGTAACAAAAACAGCATAGTATTAACATAAAAACAGAAATATAGAGAAAATGAATTAGGATAGAGAATTGAGAAATAAACCCACACATCTATTCATAGCCATGCAATTCTCAACAAATTTTCTAAAAACATATGTTTGAGAAGAAACAGCCTAATCAACAAATGGTGCTGGGGAAACTAGAAATTCAGATGTAGGGGACTGAAACCAGGCCTTTATCATAGTGCTAGGAAAACTGGATATGCATATGTAGGAAATTAATGCTAGACTTTTATCTTTCACACTTCCCCAAAATAAGATCACAGTGGATCAAATACCATAAGTAAAAACTAAAAGTGAAACTACAAGAGAAAACATTTCAAATATCAGTACAGGTACTATAATGTGGAATCAGCCTAGGTGCTTATCAACAGATGGATAAAATAAATACAGTATACATGCAATGAGGTATTATTTAGCCATAAAGAAGAATGAAATCATTTCACTTTTGGGAAAATGGATTGAACTGGAAGACAGTGTATCAAGCAAAACAAGTCAGACACATAAAGATAAATCTTATCACATGTTTTTTTTTTTTTTTCTCATATGTGGAAACTAAACACAAAATGAGCTGAAAGTAGAAGAGAGACTATTTGGGGTTGGCAAGGCCACTGGGGCGGAAGGGGAAGAGAGTAAAAGTGAGGATAGAAGGGAGGATGGACATGATCAAACCACAATATATGCACACATGGAAATATCACAGTGAAAACCATTACATTATGCAATTATATACATTAATAATTATAATTTTAAAAATGTAGCTATGCCAAACTGAGAGGTGCTTTATGTTAAAAATACATGCCATCTTTTCTGTTTTTTCTTTTCTATTTCTTTTCTTTTTTTCTTTTCTCTTTCTTTTCTACTGAGTATTGAAGCCAGGGGCCTTCTATCTAAACTATAACCAGAAGAAAACATAGTCACAAATCTGTGCTTCAGTGGAAACAGGGTATGAAAGACCAGGTGCATTCTCAACTCTCAAGGCTTGAGATCATGTAAAGTCACCCTGGGGTAAGAAAAACATCTTGATTCAAATGCCAAGCTTTTCAAAAGCCTAATATCTAAAGCAAGTCAGAAAGACCTTCAGAAAGCCATTGAGATCACAGAAGAGTCATTCTGGTTCAGACTGACAGGGCGTATCATCTTTTCATATAGATGAATTAATACAGCCTCAGATGACAGCAACAGCACTATGATGACAGCAAGGGAAGTTACACTTTAGTGTCAGCTATGAGAGGAGGTCGCCCCTCCTGAGGCTGTGGTGCCATTGCGCCATAGCTCTGCTCATAAGTCTTCTCAGAGACTGCCTTGCTCTTACATAATGTGCCAACTAGAACATGACTCCTAAATGTCAGAGGGGTTTCTTAGTAGAGACCACAATGGTGAAGTATTAATCTAAGCCAACTGAATTGTCATTCCATCTATAAGCCTTTCTTGAGGGCCTGTGGTATCTCAGGTAGTAAACCAAGCACGGAGACACACGACCTTTGTCATCAGTGGGTTTAGAGGATAGAAACTATTGGACAAGTACAATAATGAGGTGTACAGCATTAGGAAGTACAAATTGCTGGTGCACACCAAATCTTTTTTATTTTCTCTAGAGATTATAAAGGCCTTTCTTGAGTAGACTATATATTAGTAGTTTCTTGATTTAAGAGGAATTTGTAAAATCGAGTTGACTGTCAATCAAATAATTATAGCAATAATAACAACATTTTTATACTTTTAATGCAGCATTGTAGTTATAGCATCCTGAAGTATAGAGGGATAGAAATCTACATGCACACAACACTGTGTATTTCCCTCTGATAACACCCTGCTCCCCTTCTTACACATCATCGAGATTGGTATTGACATAGCATTGTTTAAGCTGTTGCTTCCATTACATCTCTATTTGTCCTCCTCCCTCCCTTAACCCCCTCCACTGTTCCTTTGGAGACTACTTCTTTTTCTGAAGCCTATTTTCTTTCCCAATTTCTCTTTAGTTTCAATAAAGGTTTAAAAATATTCACTATGATCCAGACACTATTCTATCTTCATCTCCTGGATTATATTTCATATAGCCATCACAATGGTCTTTTGAAGTACACGTTACTATTCTTCTCAGATTATAAGTGAGAATACTGAAACACAACGGTTCAAAATGACTTGCTCCAGGTTATGGAGTCCATAAGTAGAGGTGATAATAAGTCAAAAATAAAAAAGACAAATTATGAACTGTCAAGTTAGGAGTGCACCAATGAGTGAAGATAGAGAGTGCATTACAACGGTACCAAGTATCAGCAAAGAGACTGGGCCAGAACTCATGATGGCCTGAACCGAAATAGACACCACCAGAAAGGAGGTATACATTTTAGGGATTTATCAGTTTGTAACTCCAATTTTAAAAGTCAACAGGAATATGCTACCATTTACTATTGTGCCCATAATAAGAATCATGGTTTATAAGAGAATGTTGAGAAACTCCTGCATCTAAGAGATGAGTGAAGGGAAACAAGCCCAGAAGAGAGCTCAGGTGCAGCCTCTTCTGTCCTCTAGAAATGCCAGATTCCTTCCTACCTGTGAGTCACCCGAGGAGCTACTCCTGTCACTGGTGTTACCCATCACCCCCTCCTTTGCTTCTACTAGACCTCATCTGACCTTTAAAGATTCTTCTCCAACATCCCTTTTTGAGCGCACAAGTCTTCCCTTGAAAAAGCATGATTATTCCATACATAAAAACTTACATAGCCCATCTTGACATTAATTCAATTGTTATCTAGCTGTTTTCCCACACTTTTCTTATATGTCATACTAATTAAGAGCTTCTAAAGAGCAAAGCTCAGTGCTATATTTTCTTGGTATACTGCACGGTTCCTAAATTCATACCTTTGCTGGGCATTCATGTCCATGGCAGGTCTTACCTACCATTGATGATAGGTCCTCCCTCACAATGGCTGTTGAGTGACTCTCGTGTTGTGTGCAACAAGTGATCCACATGTTCAAATATATGCAAAGCAGACCTGGTTATACCTATTGTCCTGGTGCAACTATTAATGCTGACTTTCTGCCACTGAAATTCTATACAGTTGTTCATAAAATTAAATAATTACAAATATCATATATATACATACACACACACACATATATATACACACACATATACATACACACAAAAACACATATATATGTTCTATTGACTATATATGTTATATACATTATATTATATATTATATATGTATAATGAGTCATTTCTATATAATTCTATATAATTTTATTCTATAGAATTCATGATATATATATGTGTGTGCATTTGTGTATATATATATATTCATACCATAATCATTCTACCTATCCACAAACCCAGCCCTTTTATTATTTTTTATTTCAAACAGGGCTAAGTTGCTGAGGCTATCTTGGACCCAGCAATCTCTCTGTTTCAGCCCCCCAAATACTAGATTCCATGCATGTGCCACCACACTTGAGTTACAATTTTTAATCTCACACTTTTACATGTTATTATTTCCAAGATACATATCATTTTCTTTTGAAAAGTAAGGAGTGGTAAGATGTTTTGGCACACAGTTAGTATAACGTGATATGTCGTTCCAGATGTCTCTATTGTTAAGTGTGGTCTGCAGCTCAACTGACAGATGTCATTGTTTGTTATATAGTTTCAGGTAAATCTTTCTAAATACTATTAAGTTCTCTCTTTTTTTTCTTTATCTCATTGTGTGTGTATATGTGTGTGCTTGTGTGTCTGTCCATCTATCTATATATTTATTATATTTTATAAATTACTATATATAACTATATATTAAATCTATAATATACCACTAAACTAAAGTTTTAAAATATTAATAACTTTTTATATTTTTATGTGTGGTACTGGGGATTAAACCCAGAGACATTCTACCTCCAAGCAATACCCTCGGTTCTCTCTTTATTTTTAAATAGTATCTTGCTAGGTTGTGAATAGTCTCTCGCTAAGTTGCTGAACCTCGTCTTGAGCATAAAATCTTCTTGTCTCAGCCTTGTAAGTACTAGGATTATAGGAGTACTTCACCATGCTTTGTTTCACATTTGTTTTAAAGATAACTATTTTAGTAAAAAATTAGGCATTTTATTTTGGTGGTACTGGGGTTCCTGGAAGCCGTTCTACCTTCAGGTTACACTCCCAGACATATGTGTGTGTGTGTGTATATATATATATTTTTTTCTTTTTTTCTTTTTTTTTTTTTTTAATTTGGAAACAGGGTCTCTTAAGCCAGCGAGGCTGGCTTCGAACCAGCGCCATCCTTCTGTCTCCGCCTCCCAAGCGCAGGGATTACAAGTGTGCACCACCATGCCCAGCAAACAATTAGGCATTTTTAAATAGAATTATAATTCTTATGTATTTTCAGAAAAAAAATTAACATTTTCAATTAATTTAATGGAAAAAGAAATTTCTCCACTTTCATGAGCTTCCTAATTAAACATCTAGCTAATTCATCATCCTCAATGAATTATGATTCAATTTACTAAAGAGTAAAAAAATCTAGTCATGGGATACAATCTCAAAATTATGAAAAATTGATGACAAGGAGGCTGAATATGGTGGTTCACTTCTGTAATCCCAATACTTGGTAGACTGAGACAGGAGGATTGTAGGTTCAAGGTCAGCCTCTGTAATTTAGGGAAGTCCTCAGCAACTTAATGATACTCTGTTTCAAAATTTTAAAAAAGGCTGGAAATGTAACTCAGAGGTAGAATGTCCCTGGGTCCAATCCCCAATACCTATTTCTTCCAATACCTATTTCTTTCTCTCTCTTCTTCTTCTTCTTCTTCTTCTTCTTCTTCTTCTTCTTCTTCTTCTTCTTCTTCTTCTTCTTCTTCTTCTTCTTCTCTCTCTCTCTCTTCTTCTTTCCCTTTCTCTCTCTCTCTCTCTCTCTCTCTCTCTCTCTCTCTCTCTCTCTCTCTCTCACCAATATAGTTTACTTTACTTCTAGAACAGGGCATCCCATGTCCCCACCTGAGATTCCTTCCTATGCTCAGATTGTATAGCTATACAGCAGGGAAGAAACATAGACACCCTTCTTTGCTGTGACCCCTTCATTCTGCAAGGGCCATTCCCATGTTACTCATTTCCCAGGACAAAATGTCATTAGCCTCATAAGAATGGTTTACATATGCCTTGGCTAATCTGTGTTTACTAGCACGGCACAGAGGTGCTCTGTTTATGCCTGAGAAAATAGTTATAAATCACACTTCTTCAGATCATAAATACGCATTTATCTTTAGAATATATCACCAACTGAGTCATTTTGATGTAAATATTGCACCTCTTAAATATAATGATGATAATAGAGGCTGTGAATCCACAGATTTGTGTGAGTGTTCTCTTTTCAATAACTGAAAATATTTAAATCACAGAAGCATTAACATCCTATGGGGAGTGGCAGACAGACATGTCAATAGCGTGGGGCCTAACAAGTTGAGTAATGAATACAGCAGCTGAACAAGCTTCAGTTGGGAGATTACAAAACATTTCCTGATTTGATTGGTTGTGTCTACATGGTAGGCAAGATCCCAGAAGTGATTGACTGGACTCTTTCCTTTTTTTCAGTACAGAGGAAGGGCTTCATAGCAAAGGCTGGGAACACCCCAGGTGGGGCAACATCTGTAGATCTCCTCTTTCAGTCAGAAGACCTCCTGTGCTTGTCCAGCCTTCAGAGGCTGGTAGAGACAAACTCTTGGTAGGAGATCCCCGAAATCACAAAGTATACCTTCTGTTGGTAGCGCCATTCCTTACTCATTGGCATCCTTGTCTAGAAATGTCTGAGTTGGCTGTAATTTTACTTGAAGATCAAAGCACAGATTTTTGTATGTATCTTCTGTTCTCTGAATGTAAAAATATAAAATACACCTCCATTCTCTTCTAAGTGGCAGTATTGTAATTTAGCAGATTTCTGTTTTTCACTGAAACCTAGAGTTGAATTGTCTTAAGCCGGAAGGCATTCAAGCTGCTGTTTTTCCCTTTGCTATATTTCTCTATAAGCATCTAATTGTTTCAAAAAGTGATGTACAGTATGCAAAATCCTGAATGTGATGCAAATAAGTCTGTATGGCACTGAAGCTAACAGGTGTTCTCATTAATGTAAGTAGACATGGAACAATTCTTGAATGTTTTATAAACACTCAAAATCATTGCCAAATATGTTACAATAGCATAGATGTACTTACAGACGGCAGAATCTTTCATGCTTATTGTGCAGCCTCAGCACTTATTAATAGGAGATTTTCATAATTAATAAGTTAGTGGCAATGACACTTGCTTCTGCTTAAGTCAGTGTATCTTAGAATTAATTTATACTTCTAAATAAAATTGTAACTAATACAACTACTGCCACCTCCCACCGTGGTTTGCTTGCTTATAAATGTTAACAGTGCTTTTGTGAAATTAACAACTACAACATTGATGGACCAACAACAAATACATTGACCAAATTATTTGAGTGTCAAAGATACAGCTTGAAAAAGTTGATTCATTAACTTGCAGAGTAACTTTTAACAATTCTGAATCTGTGTCCAATTTCTCATACTGTTTATTTCCTATCAGAATATTTCATATATGGTTTGATATGCTTGGGGAGCCAGAATAGATTACCATACTTAGCACGTGAGTAGCAGTGGAATATGATCAAGAGCAACCTATTCAAGATATATGCATTGAAATATAGACAAAATTTAGTGCTTCCTAGCCCCTCCACATTTATAATCTGATTTTTTGAAGGCTAGGACTTGTTGGTTTGTGGGAAAAAGGTCTTCAGACTGCTATTCTCAATCTTCAGATGAGTTTCCCTACTCTTCTCAGTTAAGTCATTATCCACATATATCAAAATGACATTACCTACATACCTGACAAAATACAATTGTATTACAACTTTCAATATTTTATTAAAATGAGTTAAGTAAACTTATTATATCAAACAATAAAATAGTGTGCATTCACTGAAATGAATAAGCTAGATAGGGCTTAAGTTATTTATTATTTTCTTGGTGTTCCTATGTATGGGTTGCTCAGCCACACATGTACATAGATATTTGCTGTTGGCCTTGGAGAGATTATTGTATACGAGGGGAATGGAAAAATCAACAGGGCATTGCAAAGTAAATAAATTTGTCCTGCGACGGAAGGGGAAACAGGATATCATGAGAGCACTGGAAAGACATCTATTTCACAGAATCTTTTACTGAAAAGGTGACATATAAATGGATTTGAAGCCAGACAGGGTAGTGCAGGCCTGTAATCTCAGTCCTGGGGAGGCTGTGACAGGAGAACTGCAGGTTCCAGGACAGCTTTAGCAACCAAAGAAGGCTATCAGCAACTTAGTGAGATCTCATCTAAAAATAAAAGATAAAAAGATTTGGGGGTCAGAGGTAGAATGCCTCTAGGATCAATGCCCAGTATAAATACTTATTTATTTATTTTTATATTTATTTGAATGATATATCTTTGCTCAATATGCTGGCAGAAGTCAGAAGTTTGGGGGCAGCAGGAACAAGTTTCTCCTATAAGAAATGAAAACTAGTATCAGATAGCTGGGAACAAAAAGATTTTGGTATGGTTGGCTCAGAGAGATGCAGAGGATTAAACTGTGGAACAGGGGAACGGGGAGCTAGTAGGTGCCAGAGCACACGGGGTCTGGCAGGTCTAATTAAAGTTTGTGCTCTGCTGCAACAGCTACGGGGAACCTCAGAATAATATCAAGTAGAGGAATGGGAGGATCCGGTCCAAATTTCAGATATATAACTTGAACTGCAATATGGAGCAGGGACTAAAAGGGAAGACATGGATGAGATGAAGAAAGAAAAGAATACCCTGATCTCCACATAGGAGATAATGGCAGTTTAAACAGTTAAGTACATACAAAAAATTTCATAACAATATTGTATAATTCAATTTTTTTGTCACTGTAACCAAAACCCCTGAGAAAAACAAATGAGAAGTGGAAAGGTTTATTTTTGGCTCTTGGTTTCTGAGATTCCAGTTCATCATTAGCTGTATTAGTTGCTCTGAGCTTGAGGAAGGGCAGGACATCATGGCAGAGGGCCTGGTGAGGAAAGTTGCTCAGCTCCTGACAGCGAGGAAGCAAAAAGGAAGGGCCAGTGACAAGATACCATCCTTAAGGGAAAAAGCTGAGAACTTTGTTTCAGAACAGTGACCTCCAAAGAGGTCCTCCAACCAGGCTCCATCTACCTACATCTTCCACCACTGAGGCTCCATTAAAATATCAATCCATAAAATCGATTAATCCACTGATGATGCTACCACCTTCAGGATCCAATCCTTTCCTAAAAGCCACACCTCTATATATTTCTATATTGCTACATCCAGGACTAAATCTTCAATAGGAGAGAATCTGAGAGACATTCCAGAATCAAACCTTAAAGGTATACTTATACACAGCTCAAAAAGGTATGGAAGGAGAGACAGCAGTTTAGTCTATCTGGGAAAGGGAAGCTTTTGTGTTTGTTATACTTTTGAGCTGTAAAAAAAATCTTAAATCAAACTTTATTAAACTAGTAATACCGATAACAATAATGATAAAGTCACTCTGAGAAATGATGGAGGAAGCATGGCCTAAAGTCATGTAACTTAATGAGTAAGTAATTGATCACAGTGGCTATAGCTCAGGTCAGAAGGAGATTCATGGTGGACCCAAGTCCCTGGATTTGTTTATCTAGAGACAATTGCTCCTCCCAAGTTTAAAAATTAACATTAAGAGCCATAAAACTCAAAGCTGATATCTTTATTACAACAACTGCTTCGATTAGTCACTTTTTTAGTCGTTTTTCATATGAGCACCACAGGCAAAAGTTTGGGTGTAGCTGACTGCAAAACTGTGGAAACTGCTAAACTCTCTACTAATTACTTGGATAGTATTCTTTCATGAATATTGAGAAGACTGTTTCTCAGTACTTAATATATTTTAACACAGATAAAAGAATGAAAACAAGTTTTCTTTTGCTTGTTTGTTTGAAATGAGCTTGGGGTTCAGATATTTCATTAATAAGTAGAAAGATAGAGTTGGGCAAGTGACATAGATGGAACTGTTCAGGGTAGGGCCAATTTTATTATGCAGAACAAATCTCTGATGTAAGAATGCCTGCACCAAATTATTTGAATGTCAAAGGTACAGCTCAATTTCAATTAAAAAGCATTGTACTTTTTTTAAGGTTGGCCTTAAACCTTACATTTCAGAATGCTCTTGAGATCTGCCGTGTATGTGGCTCAACATTTGTTTACTTTCCATTAAATAAGAAATTGCTTACATGGGCAGGTTATGTGGATATGATGACACCACTGAGGTTTTCAATAAATGTACATACAAATCAATCAAGCCAAACACATTGAAAACATATCCAATAAACATCTGGAAACTAATGAAGGTACATTTGTTAACACAGGGGGAGTAGTGGAAATGCAGGATCCATTGATGGCCTGGTTTATTTAATAGAATGTGGATTTAGGAACATTTCATAGAGTCAGAAGAAACAGGGTAATTATAACATAAGGTTCAACATCTTTAGATATGTTGAACATTTTCCGTTGCTTAAAACAAATATTCCCTGAGAAAGTATAAAACATTTTTCTGACTTGCAAAGTTTTTGCAGTCTATCATTTAAATTACTTAAATAAAGGGAGCTTTACTGCTCCCCAAAGCTGAGAATATAACACCCTCCATGCATATTAGCTTGATCTTCTTGACAGACCAGAAAAGTGTTTTTGTGTGCCAATTAAAACAAAAATGGATCCCTAGTGGCTTGTTCCTCACACAACTTCTGAAGACTGCTATCATTGTTTGCTAGGGTAACCCTGGATAAGGCTGTGATCCAAAGTAAACAAACTTCTCAAAACTTTCATGACAGATGGAGGTTACAAATGCATTTTAATAAGAGAGTTGCCAAAGCAACTTTAAAAAAAAATAATCAGTATATATTTACTTAACATCCAGCAACATTGGGAACACAAGACAGATACTTTCTCACAAAATTTTTTAATGAGTAACATTTTTGGAAAGACAAATTGAAGACCTTTTACTTCAAGATGATATTTTATCCTAAATTTTATGTTAACTTTGCCCTGACAAGTTAAAAAAATGTTATAAGTTACTTAAGCAGACTATAATTTTTAGGCAGATATACAGCCTGATAATGTAATTCCATTGGTGGTCATAAACACCTTCAAAAACAAGAAAGTTAGCTATAATACAACCATGACCACCTTCATTTGATCAACTATTTCAAATGTGGATTATGATACAAGATGAAAAAAATGTGAGCCTGGGTTTTTCTAAGCATTGTTGCTCTGACTTTTGGTCTTGATATCTCATTATAATGGAGCCAAAAAGCATATCTATATTTTAGGCAGTGAGTATTGAATAAAGATATTAAATTAATATCACAAAAATAATTCATACTCACTTTAGATAAATTTAGTATATTTGACATAAATCATTATTTCTACCTAATTTAATTTAAATATAATGATTTCATCTCAAAGTTTAAATTATCTCCAAATATAATAGTAATTAAATTCCAGTCTTAAATCTTCTTCCATTTATTTATAGAACCAATATAGCCATAGCACCTAACATGTTTTAGGTCTCTCAGATATTTGGCAAATTTTATTATTATGTATTTTCTATGTGTAGTTTCAGGTTCATTAAGATGAAATAACTTCTTGGGTTTTAGTCAAAGATTTATTTGAACTCAAATGTGAAAAGTATCTGTTCAAAGGTAGGAATGCTTTAGTCCTTTTTATGGTTTGAAGAAATTTTTACATACTTCATTTCTGCCTTAAGTGTATTTTTCATAGGAATAGTGTTTGGGGTATAAAAACAAAAAGAAAGAAAAAAGTCAGAATAAAGATGTTGAATGACTCTTAAATGGTGCTGTTGTTCTCATTAGCAGCAAGAAAACAAAGAATTTTGTCTTGAGTCACTATTACAAATTTCACCTCTGAAACCAAGTCATCATGGTCTTTCTTACATACGCACAGCCCTTAGCTTTATACACTGTGCTGAAAAGTTGTGAACTAGAAATCAAGATCTTTTTAATCTCTTAATTCTACCATTTAAAATGACGCCAATTTGATAGAATAGCATTCTAATTTTCCTCATTGGCTTAATTTTCTTCATTTGCAAAATTACTTTCTGATAGTGGAAGGGAGCTGCATTTGGAAAATGCTTATGTGCTTTGAGATCATTAAGGCTGATATCACTTCGCATACCAAGTGGTAGTATCCATATCCTTAATATACTAAATCTCCAATACACTCAGTCTTTGAAGAATAGCATATCATGGCCAACAGCTTATAATTCCATGATGTAAATGTAACTGCAGTAATTACTCCCTCCTCTGAAATCTTGACATGAGCATTGTTTGTGCCACTCACATTGAGATGCATTATAAGCCATTTTCTATTGTTGTTTATGTTTATATGCATATGTCCCATCTATACAAACAGCTCTTGAGTTGTTGAGGGTATATGTATGTGATGGGTATATTCCTAGCTTCTAACAACATTCCTTGTACTTAGTAGATGCTTAATAATTCGATGATTAAGGGAATGCTTAGTCATGAACATGTCCTATCAGTCTCCCAAACATAGACTTAACCATTGAATTTATTCTGCAACTGGAAAGGTGATACATGAAAGAGAAAAGAACACAATGTCACATCACCTCTTGCAGTTTTGGTAATCTCACCAGTTGTGTTAGAGGTCAACTGGAAAGAAAGAAGTCGACAATATCGGACCACCAAATATGTTTTGCTGATGAACCATCTATTGGTGGCACAAAGTTATTCATTGATCATTATCATATTTATTTGTTTTTATTTATGAAAGACCAACAGTGAAGAAATTAGTATATGTGCAACATAGTACTCTATGTATCTATGAATAGTTTTAATTTGATTTTTTGCTATTTTTCTACAATAAATCTGCTTTATCCTTACAATCAGAAAAAACATGAAGTTATAAAAATGTTGTTCTATTCTAATAAAAATTTTAAATTTTACTGGTTTAAATGTGATTCTATCTATTATCTTTTCATTTGAGTTAAAATGTAACACTATATTATCTTACTGCTATACTAAATATTGTCAAGTGGGATATTTAATTGACAATACTGTAAAGGGACAATACTTAACAAATACAAAAACTGCTCTTAAAACTCACTTAAGATGTTTTGACTAATATAACAATTTTAATATAATTAAAGTTATAAAAAATTTTCTACATCTTTTATCTGAAGTTCTAAGTTTGCATATACCTGCCTCCATCTTCAGGGGAACTACAGTTACACTAACCAAAGTTTCAAGCTGAAGAGAAATCAATTGTTGAATTAATATTTATTTTAAAAAGGGCTTTAAGGAGTATATATGCTCCACACATGGCTCAGTGTACATACCTATGTAATTCCTGGGTATAGATTTGTTACCAGCAAGAACTAAGGCAAGCCATTATTTAATGTGGAAAGTGGAAATGTTTGAGATAAATTTCCCAAAAAAGTAAAGATACTTACTATTGACAACACTGGCATGCTTTGTTAAGAATACTTTGATGCCCTGGTACATCCCATCAAAACATGATCTGATAGAGATGAGTGATTTCATTAGACATTTGTCTAATGTAGGCTTCCATGCAAAATGGAAACCAGCAGCTCTTACCTAAACCCATCATGGGTCTGTGAGTTCTTCCTTTATCACCTGGCCCCAGGTTCTATCACAGAGGCAAATCATGATACAGGATGAATACATTGAGGTGGCTTGACATCTGATTCTTCATACATGTTATTAGTTCTACATCACACAGTTATTATTGTGTGATGTTCAATCAAAAAAGTCAAAACTTGCCAATGGCTTGGTGGTAGATGCTTGTAATCTCAGTACTTGGGAGGCTGAGACAGACAGGAGGATCACAGGTTCTCAGCCAGACTCAGCTACTTAGTGAGGCCTCTGCAACTTTCTGAGACCATGTTTCAAAATAAAGAATAAAAAAATAGGGCTAGAGGTGTAGCTCTGAGGTAGAATGCCTCTGGTTTAAACCCTCAGTACTTAAAAAAAAAAAAAAAGTCAAAGCTAACTTTTTTTCTTGGTGACTTTTTTTTCTCCAAGAGTGTTGAAAGTTAATTGTTCACTGTGCAAATATGATTTAGTAAGTCACTTATCAGAAATCCATAAGAGTTCATGCAAAAAAAATTAAAAAGTAGATAGAGAACCCTAAATTAAAAGGAGTTTGCCAAAGATTCTGAAACTACTTTCCTGTGAGTGACTGGAAGAGAGCAGAACAAAGTCAATTACTGGCTGTAATTAAGAAGTGGATGCATTTAAACTGTAGAGAGCAGTAGCAGACTTCTCCAGACTGCCTCATAACTTGAAAGATTAGTGGGAAGGCAGAGGAAAGGATGTGAACTGGATGTTTTTGATAGCATGATTTGAACAAATCACATTCATGTAATTCCTTCATCCAGCCTCCCAAAATGAATTTGCAATTCATTGATTATGTATGATGAGTGCAATGAGACATGTGAACCAAGAAACTTTTAAAACACAGTTGGCTTCTGTTGGTTATGTTAGCAGCGAAAGGTCCCCTTTGCATTGCATAGCATGCACCGAAAATGCAAATGCACTGTGAAGTACTTATATTTTATCACTGTTTGGATTTACTAGGCTGAAAACTGAACTATATTGGCTCTTTCCTAAACCCTCAGAATACAGTAAATCTAATTATGTTTGTTTCTTGTACTTTAAAAATGTTGCTCCTTTTTATAATTTTAATAATAGTTTACTTATACTGGCAGAGAATTATTACATCAGATTGTACACTGTGCTTGGGCTAATTCATTTCTCTTTGTGTGTAATAACAAATCATGACATTATATAATACATTCATAATCAAAATATTTAAATTCAGGGTGAAGGTAGAGGTCAAGGACGTTACTAGTTTTCTTGTGTTAGTTAGAAGTGACCTTATATTTTTAGATTTCTATTTCTGAGGTGACACTTCAGAAAGTAAATATTTGGGACTTTATGTAAGTACAGAACATTGCAATAGTGCTCAGATAATTAGGCAAACATCAGCTTAGCTGTCTTTTACAGGAAACATAAAACAGGACTATTTTGAGCCATCTCAAATCTTAAATGCATTTTTATTTTTAAAGAGAGAAAGTGATTAGCCCCAGTAATCTATCCACTTCTAGTGTGGGTAATTAAATCCCATTATTTTCCAAATTTTGCTTCTTATAAATTGCATACACTTTGGATAGCTCCTATCCTTATCCAGTAAGAACCAAACTTGATATAGGAACTCATGTCCTTGAACAATGGCTGTTTTGCAGTATCAAATAATGCCACCTTTTTAAAGAGCTTCTGTGAAAACAAATAATAAATGAATACATATGATCATGTATAATTCATGATTTCTTAAAAACTCCAAATCATTGCCATTAAACGTCACCATAAGAATCACTGAAACCTTCAGAGTAAGCTACTCTGAGTAATAATTGTCACTGTAATGATAGAGCTATAAAGACAGCCTCAAGGATGATTTGTGATTTTCTGAACCCATGCCACATTTCAACATTCACCTCCTATTTGGAGCAAGCAAGGCTGAGAAAAGGTGACTGGCTCGTGATTGAATATCTTGAAATACCAGTCCTCTAAACCTCTGAAGCCTTGCTTGATGTGTGACGGTAGTTGGGAAATGTTCATCATCCTCTTGCAACAAAAAGTCAATAATACAAAGAGAAAATCTTCACAGTTCAGATTGATGGCCTCATACAAAAAGCGTGTCTACACCCACTCTAATCAAATTCTTCTCTGAGAAACCCTCTATGTGTGAAATCAAGAGCATCGCTCTGATTCTAGAGGGTCATATCCTTCTCTCACAATTCTGGGGAGAAAAAGATTCACTATCATGAACATGCTAAGCATTGTCAACTACTTAACAGCGCTGAAAGTGAGGAACTTGGATGATCATTTGATAAATACTCCAGGAGGGGTTCAAATACGTAAATAAACTTGTATTCTAATATACTCCCTTTGCAGAGAAATTGGTCATTTATTACTTTCCTATGGATCTTTATGATAGGAAACTAGAAACAGCCAAATGTTATTCATCCAAATGACCTTTTAGAAAGGTCTGCATTAGTCTCTTTGGTAAATAATCTGTTTTAGAGCCCTCCATAAAAGGAAATCAAATATAGAGATACTATTAGATTTGAAAAAGACAAACAGGAAAGAGCCAGAAGTACAGAATGAATTCTGACACACCCGGGTGCATTTTTCTGTGGCTTCTAACTTAAGTGTGTACTGTCTGCATCCCTCTGAACTTCCTGCCTATTTCTCCTGAAGTTGGAGTAATTCAGCTTTAGCCCTACTCTGAGTTAATCGTTCTATTATTAAAACAATAATGTATTTGTTATGACATGAAAAAACAGTTTACAGAGAGCAATTCAAAATGATCCTAGCCTCCCAGTTCCCAGAAAGACAATTACTGGAATACGAGAAAATATTTCAGCGTATTAAACTGTGCTTTTTGAAAAGGCTGTTTTTTTCAAAAGTAAGATAGATGATATCTCACATGGTTTTCTTACCTGTTGATTTTTTTTCTTCCAGATTACAACAGTATCAGGAAATGAGTTCCTTCTACAATCAGATATTGACTTCATCATATTGGATTGGTTCCATGCTATCAAAAATGCAATTGACAGATTGGTATGTATTTGTTTGGGCTGTTACCATTATTAACTAAAATGTAGTCATTTGAATCTTATTTCTCCGTCATCTAACACACAGGCATTTAAACAGATCCTATGATCTGAGTGATGGTAAGTTCTTTTCAGTTTAAAGAGAGTCCACTAGGAACTTTTTCAGCAGACAGGATTTGTGAAACTAAATATCATTTAATTTCTCTCTTTCAAAAATGCAGTACATTTTTTTCTAAAATAGCAAGGACATTCATTTACTATAGATTGTAAAAATCCCACACATGCTTAATAACTACTGAGTTTTTACATTTTTAGTTTATACAGTTTCTAATACATATTCTTGAAATTAAATACCAATGCACTTAAGACCATTTTCACTGTTATAATTCTAGTATATAATAATCCCTTGTATTTATTTTTATTTTTCTTCCAACCAAGTTATATTATTCTTCTCATAAAAATTACTTATCTAGAAATCATGAAATGATCTTAAATCACACAGAGTATGTTCTTAAAAAAGTAAAATTATTTAAAACTACCCATTTCATATGGACTATAATTTTACCCCACCAATATTTGTAAAATATTAAAATAAAATATTCAAGAAATTTTAGTTTGATAACCAGTAAGAAATTATACCATTTTTGTGTGATTTTACTAATATGTATTTGATGTTATTATTTATACTAGTGAGCAAAATTTAAAAAAAATAAAATAAAGTAACTTTCCTCCATCATAAGTATAGTCCCCTGTATATACGTAACAAGCCCACAGATTACTATCTTTTCTCCTGTAGTCTGGTACCAAACTGCCTGAGTTTGAATACTGGTCCTATCATTTATTAGCTATGTGGCTTTGGGCAAATTACTTTTCTCTTTTGGCCTCAGTTCTTCAATAATGTTACCTTCCTTATGGGATTCTTGTGCTTACTAATTGGATTAATGCACAAATTCTTGAAATAATGAACAGTATTTTAGTAAGCACTGTGTGCATATATGAACTATTATTAAATTTGAGTATAAAGCTCTGCACAGAGGCTCTATCCTAAAATAATTACCTTATTTCAAAAGGCCCTTATATCCAACATAAAAATAGAATACATAAAATAAAATTAAAACCTATGTGCTGAACGCTTTCTTCCTAGTAAAAATTATTGAGTCTAAGACTTTATTGTTTTCAGCCAAAGGATCCAACTTGTCCATCCAGAAACCTGGAATGGTTCAAAATCCAGAGATCCTCCAGTACTGAATTGCTAAGTCACTATGATAGTGATATAAAAGAACAGAAACCAGAGCACAGAAAATCTTTAAGTGAGTATTTTCTTTGACTTGCTCATTTTAACTTTGTCTTAATGCAATGCTTATGAAATATAAATGCATTGAAATGAGATTTAAGCCAAATGCATAATACTCATGGAAGATCCGTGGCCATTTCCTGGCCAAGGATTCATGCACTGGAGGGCAGTCTGGGCACTTTGCTCGCATCATTGTTGGTAATGCCTTTTGAGAAAATAATTGTTCCAAGGTCACGGTCTCTGCTTACAGCAAACCTCTGAATCTCTGAGTAATAGCCATGGAGTTCAGATTGGTGATTGATTTTGAGGGTGGGAAATGTCAAGCGTCTCCAAACCTTGGTATGCTGACTATTTGATTTCCATACATTAAAAGATATGAGTGACCACCACAGTTGGCTCAACTTAAGCCAACAGGCTATATGACTTTCCACACTTTCAGAACACCAGCATGATTTAGAAATGCACATTCCAGAGGTCGATAGGGGACGTGGGATATGAATTAGAAGTGTTCCAAGTCACAAAGAGTTCTGCTATTCTGACGGAACTGAATTTGGAGTAAAAAGTAGTTACACCAGTTAGAGTTATCTTTAGTATAATTTTAAATCTTTTCCCAGCCTGCTGCTTCTTCAATAGGAGGTTATTAAAACATGTCACACATATGCTACAGAGTTGATTTCAGACTCAACCTTTTGAAATAACAAGTAGATATCATTGAAATCACAGAAAACCTATTTCCCCCAAGTCTTAAAATATATTAAATCTCGAGCCAAGCATGGTGGCACACGTTTGTAATCCCAGTACTATAAAGGCTGAGACAGGAATATTGCAGGTTCCCCTCTAGTCACAGCTACTTAGTGAGGCCCTCTGCAATTCGGCAACTTAGTGAGATCCTGTTTAAAAAAAAAAAATTTTTTTAAATAGGGCCTAGTTGGGGAAGGGGGGGTGTAGCTCAGAAATAGAATGCCCCTGGCTTCTATTCCTAGTCTTCAAAAAAAGTAAAAAAGATTCTTTTGGATCTTTTACTTAGCTATTCCTAATCTTCATATTCACTGCTTTTGTGACCAAACACCAGTATAGTTACATCCAAACTTTTTGAATTTAAGGACAACTCATTCAGTTGGGAAGGGTTGTTGCTAGAATATAAATGTATGTGCAAGTAGATAATTATGTGTGCTAGGTGGTTATATAAATACACGTATATATGCTCATTAGGAAAGGTGGATATATATATGTATATATATATATATATATATATATATATATATATGCATGAAAACATAGATAGATAGATGATAGATACAGACTGATAGACAAGGAAGAAGAAAATATATATGGTAACATAGCTTCCAAATTTAAATGATTAGGAATCAGAAAACTAGAAATTATATTATAACTTAATAAACCCTCTTAAAATTATGTTGTTTTTTAAAGACTTATGCCATCACTCTCAACAACTGCCAGATACATATTCAGCCAGTTGTGCTATCTCTGAGTTTAAGATTATCAGTGCTAAACTGGGTGTGGTGGTGAGTTTAAGATTATCAGTGCTAACCTGGGCGTGGTGGTGCAGGTTTGTAATCCCAGCATTGGGAGGCTGAGACCAGAGGATCACGGTTCAGGACCAGCCTCAGCTACTTAGTGAGGCCCTGTTTCAAAATAAAGAATAAAAAATAGGGCAGGGGTTATAGCTCGGAGGTCAATGCCCTTGGGTTCCATCCACAGACCCACAAGAAAAAAAAAAAAAAGATTATCAGTGCTAATGTCTAGAGAATTCATGGTGTTTCTGGGGCAATAACAGTATCATTTAAAAAGATATTTGCCTTATAATGATACAGTTTGAAGTTATTTCATTTAAAGAATGTTTCCCTTTAATTTCTGGTTATTGTTCCTTTTTGCTTCATATGGGATCAGTCATAAGGTAAGATTTCTGAGTAAAAATTTAGTTGTGTGTATATATTTAAAGTAAATTATATAAATAGTTTGCAGTAAACCTAAAAGGACATGTGAAACAGTGACTAGTGAATCTGGAATCTCATAAATAACTACTGGTTTTGGAGGCAAACTTTCGGTACTTCAAAAGCCTGAAAGTATAGGGAACATGAAGGTTCATGAAAATGTGTTTAAAAAACTTCGAGGCAATTGATTCAGTATTGAGCAGTAGTCTTGAGCAGTAGTTGTAGTCACACTTTAACTTTTAGGATGTTACTGGGCAAAAATAACTTCTATGGATACAATTTTTACTACTTCATTTCAGGATTTATTTTTCTTTGGGAAAGAAAATTATTTATTTATTTTGAGCTTAAGTTCAATCTTACTTAAAGACAAGAAAAGACCCATAATTTATTCTATTTGTTTTAAAAATGTACCTATTTATGATGATTTTATATTCATCTTTCACTTTGAAGTTTAAAATCTAGTAGTAACTGGAAAACACAGGGCACTAACTATAGAGCAGCTGTTTCTCTAAGTGCTTATTTTATATTGTTTCATTATTTACTCCCATTAACTTTATGATGTAGATATTTTTATTAACCCTTATTATATATGAAGAAATTGAGACAAGGGAAATTAAAGAAACATGCATACAGAAGAGTTGTGAAGATATGTTCCAAACTTAAGCAATCTGCTTTTAGAACCTATACTTTTAACCATTACACTATAGTGAACCATTACAAGGTAAACTTAGTCAATATCAACCTTAAACCTGGATAGAAATGAATGTATTGAATTTAAAAACAAGACTCATTGCTATTTTAATAGAGATGGGACTGAATATGTAAATCACTTTTGGTAGAATGGCCATTTTGATAATATCTATTTTGTCTCGTCAAGAACATGAAAGATCTTTTCATCTTCTAAGAGCTTCTTCAATTTCTTTCTTTAATGTTTTATAATTGTCATTGTTTTTACCTCCTTGGCTAGATTTATTCCTAGATATTTTATTGTTTTTGAGGTCATTGTGAACAGAATTGTACTCTGGAATATTTTTCAGTGGGTTAATGTTTGGCATATATATAAAAAGCCACTGATTTTTTTACATTGATTTTGTTTCCTGCTACATTGCTAAATTTGTTATTCAGCTGGAAATGTCTTTTGGTTTAGTTTTTTGGGTCTTCTAAATATAGGACCATGTTATCTGCAAATAGTGATAATTTCAGTTCTTCTTTCTCTATTTGAATTTCTTTAATATCCTTCTCTTGCTTAAACACTCTGCTGAGAGTCTCAAGTACAATATTGAAAAAAAGTAGTGACAGTGAACACCCTCGTGTTAATCCTTATTTTAAAGTACTTCCCATAATTTTTATGCATTCAATATGACATTGCCTTTGGGCTTATTGTACATTGCCTTAAAGATGTTGAGAAAAGTTCCTTCTATTTTGGTTTTCTGCAATTTGTTTTTTGCTATGAATGGGTATTGAATTTTGTCAAATGCTTTCAAAGCATGTATTGAGATGGTCATGTAATATTTTATCCTTAGTTTATTTATGTTGTATATTATATGTACTGATTTGCATATGTTGGACCAATCTTGCATCCCTGTAATGAAATCAATTCAGTCATGATGTACAATTTTTTGATATGGTTTTGAATGCATATCACTAGTATTTTGTTTATAAATTTGCACCTAAAGAGGCAATGCAATCTCTATCAAAACACCAATGCAATTCTTCTCAGACCTTGAAAACTCAGTCCTAAATTTCACACATATACACACACACGCGTGCACGCGCGCGCGCGCACACACACACACACACACACACACACACACACAAATCAAAAACAAAAACCAGAATAGCCAAAGCAATTTTCAGTAATAAGTATCATTCAGGAGGCATCACAATGCCTGGCTCCAAATTATATCACAGAGTTATACTAATAAAAATAGCATGGCTGCCGGGTGTGGTAGCATATGCCTGTAATCCCAGCGCTTGGGAGGTGGAGACAGGAGGATCACACAGGTTTGAAGCCAGACTCGCTGGCTTAAGAGACCCTGTTTCCAAATGAAAATATAAAATAGGTCTGGGAGTGTAACCCAGATATATAAGGGTTTCCAGGAACCCCAGTACCACACACACACACACACACACACACACACACACAAAAAAAAAAATAACATGGAATTGGGAAAAAAACACATAGAACAATGGAAAAGAATAAAAGATACAGAAACAAATTCACATACTTATAGCTAATTGAATTTTAAAAAGGTGCCAAATACATTTGTTGGAAAAAAAGACAGCCTTTTCAATAAATGGTATTGGGAAAATTGGTTATCTATTTGTAGACAAATGGAATTAAATCCCTATCTCTCACCCTGCACAAAATAAACTCAAGATGGAGAAAAGACCTGGAATTTATATCAGAGATTTTGACATTACTAGAGGAAGACATAGGTCTAACACTTCTAGATATAGGTACAGGTAGAAACTTCCTCAATAAGACCTCTAAAGCTCAGAAAATTAAAACAAAAATAATAAATGGGATGGCATTAAGCTAACATGTTTCTGCTCATCAAAAGAAATCATGAAGAGTCTAAAGAGAGAGCCTATAGAACGAGAGATCTCTGAAAGCTACTACTCTGATAGAAGACTAATATCTAGAATATACAAAATATTTAAAAGACCTAACACTAAAAAAAAAAAACCCAATCAAGAAATGGACGATAGAACTAGATAGATACTTCACTAAATAACAAATATAAGTGAACAATAATACATGAAAAATGTTCAACATCATTAGCAATCAGAGAGATGAAAATCAAAACTACATTGAAATTATAACACCAATCAGAATGTTTATTATCAAGAAATCAAGCAACAATCAATGTTGGCAAGGATGTAGAGAAATATAAACTTTTTTATACTGTTGGTGGGATTCTACATTAGTATAGCTAAATGAAGTTCAGTTTAAAGATTTCTCAGAAAATTGAGAATGGATCTGCCATATTATTCAACTTTGCCACTCCTGGGTATTTTTTTAAAGGAACTGAAATCCTAATATTATACTAATATATGTGGATCTATGTTTATAGCTGCAGAATTCATTAACAGCCAAATTTTGGACCCGATCTAGGTATAAATCAACAAATGAATGGATTACAAAATTATTTTATAGACATACAATGGAATTCTATTCAACAATAAAGAACAAAATTGTATCAGTTGCAGGAAAAATAGATGGAGTTGGAGAACATTATGGTTAGTGAGATTAGCCAGTCACAAAAAGTGAAGTGTCATATGTTTCATTTCATATGAGGAAGCTTAAGGAGTAAATACTGATACCAAAGGGATTTTAGATAATGTAGTAGAAACTCCAGTGGAGCCAGGAAGGTGGCCTAGGGGAAAGGATGTAAGAAGAGGGAGAAAATAAGGAACCACTTTCATTAACATTATGAACCAGCGTGGTGGTGCATGCTTGTAATCCCCGTGCTTGGGAGGCAAAGACAGGAGGATCACGCAGGTTCAAAGCCAGACTCGCTGGCTTAAGAGACCCTGTTTCCAAATTAAAAAAAGTAATAATAAAATAGGTCTGGGAGTGTAGCCTGGAGGTAAAAGGGTTTCCAGGAACCACAGTACCACTAAAAAAAAAATTATGATAGATGTGAGAATACAAGTGTCAATCTTAATATGCTTTATGGGGAAAGGGTGGGGAGTGGAGAGGGAGCCAAGGGAAAGCCCACCAATGTTGTTTGCATGTATGTCACTATCACTATAAATTATATTATGATGTTAGACTAAAATGCACCAATAAAATTATAAAAACAAGATTCATAGAAATCAGTAAAATTAAAATAAGTCCAAAGATTTATTAGCAAAATAATTAAGAACAGATGTTCTCTTTGGACATTGATTTTATTATTAAAAGGGTAATTTGTTCTATAATGCTAACCTTGATTTTAGAAAGTACTTCTTTTTCTGCACCTTGATAGATAAATACAATTGTAAGCCATTTTTAGAGCTAGATTTTTTTTTCTGCAAGGTAAGAGAGTTAGCATTCATTACTTTGTTTAAATCAGATGTATATTTGTTTTCATTTGAAAAGCATAATGATTGACCCACTCATACAGAATCAAATTAGACTCTGTGTCTAATGATTGGTATATTTTATATTTGTGAGTGTGTGTGTGTGTGTGTGTGTGTGTGTGTGTGTGTGTGTGTGTGTGTTATTGGGAATTGAACCCAGGGACATTCTACTGCTGAGCTACATCACTAGCAAGATGTTATTTTTTATTTTGAAACAGTGTCTCACTAAGGTGTCAAAGGCCTTGCTAAATTGTTTGGGACTGGCCTTGAAATTGCAATCCTCCTATTTCAGCCTCAATTTTTTATTCAAGTAGAAAATACCCTTTGAGCCGGGCAGGGAGGCTCATGCTTGTAACCCCCCACCAGCCCCTCCACCCCACCCCTGCTTGGGAGGCAGAGACAGGAGGATCACGCTGATTCGAAGCCAGCCATGCTGGCTTAAGAGACCCTGTTTCTGATTAAAAAATATAAAAATGGGTCTGGGAGTGTAGCCCGGAGATAGAAGGGTTTCCAGGAACCCCAGTACCACCAAAAACAAACAAACAAACAAACCCCAACCCCTCTGATCTTGGTCCTAGATTTGAATATCCAAATTTAGATTTCTTAAAACAGGTATATGTTAGTGGGTGGAGATTAAATAATTATGTGGAATCAAGTTCAGAGTATCCTCATCCTTCTTAGTAGTCTAATCACAAATTTTATTGTCAGTTAGCTGCCTTTGGCTTCCTGTGCTCTTAGTATTCCCACAAGTTTTGTCGCCAAGATTTTTGGAAGATAAAACCAGAATTACTTTTTTTAAAAGCATGTGAACATCATTAGCAGCTAACAGGTGGTCTTTTTTTTGTTTTCTTTTTTTTTTTTTTTTGTCCAGTTTGTCTGTCTCACATGGGAAAAAATATGTTCTCTCAATTAGTAGATTCATAAAGTTGTGTTAAAATATACTTTCCTTTTAGAAATACTATTCTAACCTGCCAACACTATTAAGTACTAACCAGATATTTTAAGATAACAGTTGATTATAAGAGACAAGGAGGCAGAGTATTCAATGTGAGGGCCAGATCACTATGGGAAATTCAGGACAGGATCCTGGGATGAGAGGAGGAGAGCTTTCTCCATCCTGGGCTGTTTTTGTGATGCAGAGTAGAGAGTCAGTCCAAGACAATACTGACACTGATGTGTTTCTCCAAGGAAAGAGACTGATGGCAAAGAAAGGACCAAATATAAGCCCTGCATCAGATAATTGTGAAGAGGTTGTTTAACTTGTCTGGGCTTTACTTTGAAGATCTATAAAAATTGGTCTGATAACATCCTTACAGGACCACATGAGAATTTGAAATTGGAGATGTAAATACTTAGTTCACAGCAGGCACTCAATAAGTAGGAGCTCTTATTATGATCCTCTCTGTCCCCAAGCAGATGGCACTGAGAAGGGCACGAGCCAAGGGTGGTATCTGATGGAAGACTGGAATGGGGCACATATACTTGACATCCTACTCCCTGAGTTTACAGAAAATAAAGGAATTAGCCAGAACTGGATATGGGAGTCATAGATGCAAAAGTCTGAATATGAGCAGCTGGTCTTTCCCCTGGCGCCTCCCCAGGTGAAAATGGCAGCCAGGGCATTTTTGGGAGCAGCACACCAGGACATACTAGAAGGGAGCCAAGAGATTCTCTTGATTCCTTTATGCCCAGAAGATCCTGTCATTAAGAAATATGAGTTCATGAAAAAGATTCAGCATCTAGCTATCCCACTATTTCTTTAAACAAGGTACTCATTTACACTCCCGTTCATGTATTCATTATGTGTCATTAACAAATACAACATGGAGGTACTCCAAAGTTTCTTAACTTCACTTTTCTATGGTTTTAATGATTGAACCCATAATTTTTGTATTTGGGTAGTGCTTCAGCAGTAATATATCTCATACTATCAATTGCTAAACTAATCCATAAGTGTAAAGATTTTGGATAGCTTTTATATAAAATTGAGGCTTTTAGTATTATAAATAGGAGCCCTGAAAATAAACATGAGTTACAAGAATAAATTCAAATGGTAAAAGAACTGAAAGAAAGGCATTTCCCTTTAGCTGCCTTTTGATTAAGTTATCATAAAAAAACAAATGTGTTTTGGGCAAAATCCTGAAAGTATTTAGATGTGAATATCTCAATTTCATATTCCCTTAATGATGTATATAATATGGTTACAGGGATAAAGATAGAAATGGAAAACTTGAATTGAGATATTTATACAGTGCAGAATAAATGAAAATACTATAGACCTTTAATGTTATCTTTGTTTAAACATTTTGCCTGTGAAGTAATCATGATTGTGCTATGTGAAACCAAGTTTAATAGAGAAGGCAGTCATTTTTCTTTACTAATCTCAATGGTCATAATATTGTCTGGCCATAACTGGAAATAGGCTAATGTTCTCAAAAATCCAGTTGTAAACTGGTTGCTTTGACTTTGACACATTTTTCACAAGGAAGCCATATACTAGACACAAAAGCTCTTTGACCCTTCAGCAGTCACTTAAAATACTGTGTCTGGGGAAGAGCTCATTCTGAGTTTTCTGTACCTCTCTCTTGCCGAGACTTAAGACTTCCCAGTAGTCTTGCATTCCATCTGGCTTCCCACTGACTCCTCCCTCTCTCTTGTACCAACTCCATCAAAGCAATTAGTAGTCTCAGAATGGCTCTGGCTAGAAGGCTCCTGTACCTTGAAATTCACTAGTGGTGGCTGAGAGGGCATATGGAGCCTTCAAGCCAAAAGAAATAGTGGAGAGAGGGAATAATGGAGGTCTGGGAAGGAAGATTTTGCAGCCAGGGTGGGGAAGAGAGTCTGCAGCAGAGATGTTCTCTGTAAACAATGTGTGCCATGACAGATGAACTCTGGCATGATACTATCTTTTCATCTTTTCTGGATGTTTGAAAAGTTTCTCGATTAAACACACACACGTGCGCACGTGCACACACACACACATTCATGTTTGGTTAGGCATTGCCCAACTTAAAAAAATATATATATTTTCTAATGCAATCTGAAAACTTAAAGACTTGATTTTTCAAATATGAGTTACATTAAAACATTTTAAGCCAAACATTGATAACTCAGTGTTTTTCTACTCTTCCCCCTAAAACCAATACATATATATTTTTCTTCTAACTATTGTGACCTTTCTGATAACTATGTAATTAAGAAAACTTCTAAGATGTTTATTATTACCCAAATGAAAAAGTCAAACTAGTTTCTTGGATAAATGTGTAATTAGCAATTGTTTAAAACACATACTGTGAAACCTGTTCTGAAGACTCAAAAAATACATATTTTAAGGGTTTTTTCATATTAAGAAATTTGTATAAAACAGCCTAATCCTGCCAATGCATGAAAGTAAGAAGACAAGCCATCTGCCAAAAAAAGAAAACAATATTAAAATTGCACAAGTAAATCATATCTAGTTTTGAAGAAGCAGAAAAACTCCTACCTAAGAACAAAAAACTCAGAACTTGTGTAGACGACTGTGGGTTATTATGTTGTCACGCGGACAGAGGCTCCCTACTTGGGTAAAATGATCAATCAACATGACTAATTTTTTCCACAAAATATGTACTGTCAGCCGGGCGTGGTGGTGTAAGCTTCTAATCCCAGTAATTAGGAGGGTGAGACAGGAGGATCCAGTTTCGCAGCCAGTCTCAATTACTTGGTGAGGTCCTTTGCAACTCAGTGAGACCCTTTTTCAAAATAAAGAATAAAAAATAAGGCTGGGGGAGTATTGCTTGGGGTAGAATGCCCCTGGTTTCAGTCCCCACACTGCAAACAAACAAACAAACAAACAAATAAAAGGGCTGGGGTCATAGCTCAGAGGTAAAGTGCTCTGGGTTCAATTCCTCAATAGACAACAATAATAAAAAAGACTAAATATTTAAAGACAAAAACAAGAGCACAAAAATCAAGTATTGTCACTTGGCACTGGCTTCACTCAGTATCTACTTCAGAAAAATAAACTATTGAACTAAAGGTATTTTAGTTTGCTATAGTTATAGGAGAAACAATATCTATAGAGGAGTTGAGTGTCAATTATCCAGTTGGTTATTTCCCACTAGAAAAAGGGGTTATTTATTTAAAAGTATTTCAGGTGACAAATAAAAAGTTGGAAAAGCTTCAAGAGAAAATGTATGTTGTTAAGGCTATAAGATTTAAATTTTTTCCAGAGATAAACACTAAGGATTAGATGTGCATTTTATAATCAGGCATCCAAATTAATTTGTCAAAGCAGTGTTATTCATGAAGGTTCTACGGCTACACTGTGGCCTTGTGTAACCCCAGCCATAGTTCTGACATGTGTTTCCAGGATAGTTAGCAGCAATCTCAACTTTCCTGGGACCCATAGATTGTAGTTTCCTCAAAACATTCACTTCTCAATGAATCATGTGATAAGAGGACTTAGTTATGAGCTGAGCAAAGAATATTCTGATTAATATCTTCCTTCCCATCTGAGGGGCTGATCTTGCCCTCTGATCTGTGGGCATCTGTGGTCATGTATCTTGTAGCATCAGCTACTCTGAAAGTCCATCTAACCCTCTCGGCACTCCAGCACTAGATCACCCCATTGTCCCCCTGACCCTGGCAGTAACACTGTGGCCCTATTTCCCCTTAGATGAACTGCATTTAATCAATTTCTGATTTCATTAGGTCAAGTGGCATCTTTCTTTCAATAATAGGCCAGATCTGGAGGGCTCTTGGCTCTAACTCTCCAGTAATATTTCCTTAGCATTAGTATACTGCTGAGATTGTAAACAAAAGAATAACAAAGCTCTTTGATCTCTTCTGAAAGTTTCTCTCTATTCCATGATTTTAGGAGAATCATATATCATACCTTCTTGTAAAGTTCGACATGTAGTAGTCATTCATTATTGTCACATCAAGTTTAAAGTACCTTTGCTACATGTGAAATTTAAGGCATTCTTAAAATGGACCCTGTGCCCAGAAAATCATTATTTTCATAGCAAATGATCTTTTCTTTCTATGCAGAAGATTTATATAGTCTCCTTTATCTTTATGGGTATAGGAACTTATGCTACTTTCTTTTTTTAATTCTAAAATAAGCCGGACATGGTAGTGCACGCTTGTAATCTCAGCATTCGGGAGATGGAGACTGGAAGATTGTGGTTTGTGGACAGCCTCAGCTGAGGCCCTTTGCAACTCAGTCAGACCTTGTTTCATTAAAATAAAAAAGAGTAAAAAATAGGGCTGGGGATGTAGCTCGGAAGTACAATACCCCTAGGTTCCATCCCTGGTATCACACACACAAAAAAAAAAAATTCTAAAAGAAATGTTTATGAGCCGGGCATGGGTGGCGCACGCTTGTAATCCCAGCATTTGGGAGGCTGAGACCTGGAGGATCACGGTTCACAGACAGCCTCAGCTACTTAGTGAGGCCCTCTGCAACTCAGTGAGACCCGGTTTCAAAATAAAGAATAAAAACTTGGGCAGAGGGTGTAGCTCAGAGGTCAAATGCCCCTGGGTTCCATCCCCAGACCTGCAAAAAAAAAGAAATGATTATGTTCTTTAATGCATTTATTTAGATGTACAAAATAACTCTAAAGGTATATTTAGAAAAAATTAATCATAAACATATATAATCTTTCAGGTTTTCTTGGAAATCGTTTAATTACCCATAATATAGCTCACACCTTTTCAGTAAAATTGTGTCTTTCACCCAAATGTATTTAAAAATACTAGATATTTTTATCAAAATTTAATAAAATATGATATATGACATCATGTCTCTTAGCTACCTTTAAGAAATGGCTCGTAAAAGACTTGATAAATCAGTCTGTCAATTCATCTTTGATTATGTAAATAGTACCTGAAGGCAAATATTCCTGATATCTAATTTCCTCTCATGTAAATTGGTATTTTCTAATTGTACACAAAATTAAAAAGCCTTTAAATGGAGTAAAAGTAAAAGGTGCCATAGCCAAGAAGAAACTATCTCAAAACTGAAATCTTGTCATCAGATATGCTATCTTCCAAAAATCCCAAATTGAGGTCAAAGTTAAGAATACTTCCTTCTCCTTGTCTTCTTCCTGGTCATTGTCTTCATCCTCCTTGTCTTCATAGTCTTCCTCTTCCTCCTCCTCCTCCTCCTCCTCCTCCACCACCACCACCACCCACCTCCGCCACCACCACCACCACCACCACCACCACCACCACCACCTCCTCCCCTTCCTCCTCCTTCTCTTTGAATAATAATAGCTTCTGATCAAATTACTACATGGGAAAGCATAATGACGCTAGTTCTTCTAAACACAACTCTTCATTATCTATGTCCTTTTCTCCAGTTTTTCACTACCACTCCATGATCCCAATTTATGTGCCAGGGAAATAGTGTTATAATCCCTGATGCAAACCACTACATGCTGACTTTTATCTTTAAATCAAGGTCTAGTCTGTATTAAAAGAAGACCCTTTAAGACTCAGCTCAGACCACATCTCTCAGCATTTCTATCATTTATTCTAAAGCCCTGTTTTATCTTGAAGAATTACTATGGTTCATACAGTTACTCTTGAGTTTGGGGTTTTTTTTTTGGTTTTTGTTTGTTTGATTTTTGTACTGGAGGTTGAATTCAGGGGCAGTCTACCTCTGAGCTACATTTCTAGCCTGCTTTATTTTTATTATTTTAAAACGGTCTCACTAGGTTGATGAGGGTCTCATCATGTTGCTGAGGCTATCCTCAAACTTACTATCCTCCTATTTCAGCCTGCTAAGTACAAGAACTAGAGGTCTACACCACTACGCCAAGCTTGAGACTCTTTTAATTGCTCTGATTTGGATTTTCAAAGTAGTATTGGAGCCAATAAGAAAAATGAATTTTATAATATATAAAAAAGTGATTGTTTTTTATAAATTTTAGAAGACTAAATCATTGCTGTGCATGGTGGTGCACGCCTGTAATCCCCGTCCTTGGGAGGTGGAGACGGGGGGATCTCGCAGTTTCGAAGCCAGCTGTGCTGGCTTAAAAAAAAAAAAAAAAAGACTAAATCATTTCCTTTAGAGTCATATTATGTAGGCAAATATAGATTAACTAAAAAATTATAGAATTGTTGGCCATTGGCATCTTCTTTAAGAGGTAATATGGGATTGTGTAAGAAATTTGATTCTAAGAGAAAAATTGAGTACAACTCTTACCCTTAGGATATATAGCTATACAATTTAACAAGTTTCTTAATTTTCCTGAAATTGAGTTTTCAGACAAATACAGTGAATACTTTTAATATAACTATAAAATAAGTTAAATATAAAATTGGATTTCATCTAAAAATATATGTATTGATATAAAGGATAATGGATATACTAGAACTAAAATACATCTAAGAATTTTAGATTATATGTTATGATATAAGCACTCAACATAATGATCTCCATGAGTGAACACTTAGTAAAATTATCCTGACTTTTATTTCTGTACTTTAAATCTACCAGTTTCTATCTTTAGAAATATAGCCGTGCATGGTGGCGCACGATTGTAATCCCAGTATTTGGGAGGCTGAGACAGGAGGATCACAGTTCGCAGACAGCCTCAGCTATTTATTAAGGCCTTTTGCAATGCAGTAAGACCCTGTTTCAAAATAAACAATTAAAAAAATAGGGCTGGGGGTGTATCTAGGAGCTGGAATGCCCCTGGGTTCCACCCCCATGTTTTACTATAGATTCAACAAAATGTAGAATAAGCAGTTGAATTATTTGTCTAAGGCTTTATTTTTTTTTTTTAGTATTGTTTAACTGACTCTGGGCATCATGTATACTTTTATACTTCTTGTTTATAAAATTTTATTGACACAGTATAATTAAGCATTTTTCGAGGCACAAAGTGATACATTCCTGTATGCACACATCTCTTGGTGTTGTTCCCTCTTACCTATCATGGCACACCATTTCCTTTCCCCATTCATGCTAGTGAGGTTGATAATGATACCTTCAAATATGGACATAATGTTATTGGGTCTGTTTCCTTCCTTGAAACTCCTTTACCCTTCCCTTTCTCCCTACCGAAATTCCCTTCCACTATTCTCCTTGTCTCAATCCTTATTTTCCTAAAAGTCTTTTTTTTTTTTTCAAATTTTCTCTCTTTCTTCCACATATGAGAGAAAGCATATGACCTTTGACTTTCTATGACTGGATGATTTCACATAACATATTGTTGTCTAGTTTCATCAATTCTCCTTCAGCGTAAGGACTTAATTTTGTTCTTTTTTAGTGCTGTGTGTGATGCTAAGTGTCATGGAACATGATGTCTTTCCTGAGTGTAAGTCTGATAATATAGCAAACTCTCCAGACTAAACTTCACCATCCATCAGTTGCCTTTGCGTTTCTTTATAAAATAATAAGAGTACAATGGTAGAATATTGGCAGAGAGTTAAGTAATTTTACCTAAAAGCAAGGAAAGTTTTTATTTAATTTTAATGTGATCTATTTAAATATTCTAAGTATTAGAATCAAACCAACCTCATAAAGCATCTGGTAAAAAAGAGATTTTTATTGGCTATAGTAAAATATGAATGACACAGAGAGCCACTTATAAGAGTGAAATAAAAGGTACCAAAGTCTGATCTCACCAAAGTGTAGCCCACTGTTGTGTTAGTTACCTAACTGTCCGTATGACTAAAATACCTGACAAGAATAATGTAGAACAGGACAAATTCACTTTGATTTGAGATTTCAAAGTCTGGATCTATGGCTGGACAGCTCCAAACAGAAACACCATGATAGGAAGGCATGGCAGAGGAAAACTTGTCTGGCTCATAGCACCCAGGAAGCAAAGAAGGTAAGAGGAAAGAGTCAGGAAAAGAGGAATCTTGACAGGGAATGTCTCCAGTGACTTCCCTCATTTAGGCAAACCACTCCTGCCTACAGTTGTCATGTGGTAAAGTCATTCAAATTATTAAGCTATTAGATAATTTAAGCTATCCCTCAGGACTGATCATTTCCTAAAAGCCCCACCTCTGAGCATTGCTGAATCAAGCACCATACTTTCTATACTCCATTCTTTCAGGAGATTCCAGATCCAAATTGTAACAATGGACTAGCTGACTTGTATGTCTGGATGCTCCATGAAAGAAATATGAATGATAAGTGAGAGAGATAATCCCAGTTGATGAAGACTTGTCTCATTTGCTTATCCCAGAATCATCCTAATTCATAGATTGTGAGTGGGTTGAGGATATCAACCACAAATTTCTGAGAATTATCCCTCCCCAGCCTCATAACTTGTTTCCAAATAAAAATATAAAATAGGTCTGGGAGTGTAGCCTGGAGGTAGAAGGGTTTCCAGGAACCCCAGTACCACCAATAATGATAATAATAATAATAATAATAATAATAATAATAATAAGTAATAATGCATTGCTAAATCTACAGTGTACAAACCTTGGAGCAGCAGGCACACTGTTGCATGTCTGTAATCCTAATACTTGGGAGGCTAAGACAGGAGGATCACAGCTTTGAGGCCAATATGTGGTAAGTTAGAAAGACCCTGTTTCAAACTACAAAATAAAATAATCCTGGAGATATAGCTCAGAGAATTCCCCTGGATTCAGTCTCCAGTAACACATACAAAAAAAAAAAATTGTGGTAACAACTGTAAACCAGATGGAAAGGAGCAGTGTGCCACTGCAAAGGTTCTTGGATGGCATGCTAAGTTTGTGCTTTGTACTACACATAATGGGAGCCTAGGGAAGTGCTTGTATGTAGTCAGCAGAGACTAACAGATCTAAACAGGGTCTCCCTAAGTTACTGAAAGTCTTGCAAAGTTGCGTAGGCTAGTCCTTGAACCTGTGATCCTCCTGAGTCAGTTTCCCAAGCACTCAGATTAGAGGTGTGAACCACCACACCACACTTCCAAATATATGTTTGAAGCCAGAGAGTAGCTTTGGGGTACTTTGGCAATACTTACTTTTATAGAAGTGCTGTGGAATCAGCCTTTATTCAAAATAATCCTGCCTATGGTTTTCACGTTTCATGCCATTCAATGGCAATGCATGATTTTTGGATGATAAATATTTATTTAATCTCATCCATCCCTTCCAATTTATGATTACAGACAGACTGATACACAATCAAGGGATATAATTTCTGTTTAACTTTTCCCTGTGCCACACCCAAGTCTTAAACTCTGAACTGGCCTTGTCAAAAAGTCAACAGCCCTAGCCAAAGACAAGAACAAAAAAATGATTCTAAGAATAAACTATACTCACCAAAACAAGCAGACAAGAAACCAAGGCTGCAAGCAATACTCTGGAAATAATCTACTAATTCCCCAGATAGACCCGAGTGCGAATTCATCTGAGACTCTGCCCTACATCTCCCATCTGATTCTCCTTTTGGGAACATGTGATCTCACCTGTAGCCTTTTGTTTGTTTGTTACTTTACTTCTCCAAAAGCAAGAAAAATAGTATTGATTGCTTAAAATTATCATTTTTCTGTTATTCTTGAGTACTTGAATTAATTTTCCATCAGCCATTAAGGTTAGATGTCCCCATTCCAAATGAGTTATGGCTTAGTTATTTTACTCAGCTTCTCCGCAGTGTCTGCCAAAGCAATCAAGGTCTGCAGGTTGTCAGTCAAGTTGTTTTGAAAACCTGCAAAGAAAAACTACAAAGAAAATAAAAGAAGTTCTCAAAAAAGAGGACGGATTTAAAATAAGGTCTGATTAATCTTTCTAGTACTCTCTGAAATCTCACTCACTGGAAAGAGATGATAATGGCTATTTCTAAAATAAAATATTTTCTCAGGTCCACCGTTTGTTTTATTCTAAGAAATAGAAACTGAAACGGCATAGGGTAATTCTGTTTTCAATAAGACTCTTTCTCATAAATCTATACCTAAATATTTTTCTTTTTAAAATTTATTGGATAGTAATTAGACAGATTAAAAGAATTTTCTTAAAATTTTAGTAGTGCTTGGAATCACTTCACTTGTTTAACTTTATTACTTCAGGACAGCTTACATAAGAATAATTAATCCTTTCTTTCCTAATCAGTACCTGGGTTTGTTATTGAGATTCCATGCCTCATTTTAAAATTGAGCATAACTGATTTCCACAGAAAGGTTTGGCTGAGAACCCAAAGAATTTTTGCTTAACTCATTTTTATTGAGCAAATTCCAGAATTTTAGTCAAGAAGCATTAGATATTAATGACATGTGAGTGGGATTGTTAAAATTTCCTTTACCTTCCAGAATGGTGGGTCATTATGGAATCATAAGAAGTGAGTTAACTTAATAATCTTTATTATTTCATAAAAGCAATCATTTTCCTAAGTCTCGCAGGAAGCTTTTAACTATTACTTGAAGCACATTTTGGAATATTGGAAAGTATTATGTTGTGTTATTGTAGATGTGACTTGGGAAGTGAAAAGAAAAAAATGTTCTCTTACTCAAAACCCTTAGACATCATCCCTTCTAGCTTAAATAGTTTTAACTGTTTAACACAATTTGCTGTTGTTTTTTACATGACAAGTAGAGAATTTTTTGCTAAAATATAAATTCCAACAAATTTTTTTTATTATCATACTCTTAACTTTATAGAATATTAGAGAAGACTTGCAAGATTTTTCATTGTAATTAGAAGTAGCAATTTGTGACAATTTAAGGCAAGTCAGTTAATGGGAAAACTAAAACAAATTCCTGTTCTAAAGTATTGTTGCTCTTCTTCTTCTCCTTCTTCTTGTAACTACTTCTCATCTTTGACTTTGAAACCCAACAGTTTAAACTTGGTTCTTATTTCAGTGGGCTAATCCCCTTTCATAAATCATGCTCAAGAGCTGAAATAATTTGCACATCATTTAAAGAGTATTTGCTTTGAAATATTCACCTCAAGCCCTTTTGTATATCCTTTCTCTCTAAAGATTTGTAGTATTTGTTTTGTTCTCTGAGGTATAAAAGACCTGGATAAACTTTATTCCTGTTGTTTCAAGATTAGTTAACGAAAATGCATATTAATTCAGCAGGGACGGGAACAAACCTCAGTAAAGATGATCATACGTATGCCTCTCGGGAATAGCAAAGTACAAAATGTCAGTCTACAAATCTCCTTGGACTTGCTCAAAAGGGCATTGAGGGATTTAAATTTCCAGAATATGTCTACAAATGTAATTTCTTTGTTGTGGAGAACAGGAGCTATACTGATTATTTTCCCCCAGAAAATTGATTCTAATTTGTATTCAAACAAAAATATTAAGCTATCTACAGAGTAGCTCTTCAAAAGACAGTATAACTGCCTCAGAAAAGGTAAATTTGACTTGAAAAATGACATACCTGGCACACTATCGCATGTTTCAATTTATTTATTATTAGAGCTCAAATCCCAACATAAAGTTTAGCAGTAGACATCCATTTTTTATCTACAAAAAGGTTAAATTGGAATGACCTCACAAAATCAGAAGTAGACATATATAGATAAAAAAGTCGCTTTTACATTTATAAACTCAAATTTTACAGTTCACTAGTAAACTAAGAAAAAAGTCACACTGATTTTTTTCCCAGTTAATATATCTGTCTAGAATGTAAGATGTACCCTGTTCTTTTCTTAAACTGCAAATGACCATAAACTTTTGGCACTTAAGTGCTTATCCGGAAATGACTAAGTGGATTCAGAGGTCATAAATCACTCATATGGATCCAGCCACCCACAGTCTTGTTCCACTTCTCTTCTTTACAAGTGTAGTAATAGACATTTCCACAGTCCTCAGGGTGCCAAACTTTGCACCATTAGGAAAATCTGCAAGTAGCTTGATTTATCTTCCCCACTCAGTGAGCTAAACCCAACTAAGTAAAAACCAGCAGGAATGAACTTGACGTGTTAAACTTTTTTAATAAGGAGATGTGACAATTACAACTTTCCTCCTTTGCCACTTCCCTTTCCATTGGTCATGAAGCCCCTGGTGAAAAATATTCAGATGAGATCTCAAATTATAGGTGCATGGCTGATGATGCTGACTCTGGGTTTTTGTTATACACAGAGGATTGTCTGCTGTTTGCAATTAATCCAGACACAATTCTCTTGGTACTTTGGGAGAAATGTGGAAGAAATCGCCATTTGATAAGTTGTAAACTCCTAAATTACCCTAAATTAGAGACTCTATTAATCGGACACTTAGATATAGATAGGGTAGGCTCATCTTCCCCTGATGGAGAAATCAATTAAATATTTAGGATGTGGAATACCTTCCAGGTTGGATAATGCATTTCATTTAAATTATGGCCTTCCAATCTGAAACATTAAAGGAGATCTTAACGGATGGAAGCACATTACTGTCTCTTGGATTGGGTGCATTAACACTTTAAAAATGAATGTGCTTCACAGGATTTCCTATTTGTTCCACCAGCTGCCTGTCGATGTGCCAGATAAACAGTTTAAGGATAAGTATGCAAAAGATGCATGTGTAACAATCTGTGCTGAGATGCACCATGATAGGAAAAGTCCCCAACTGTGGCCCCTTTGTAATTTTTTTTTCTCAGTGCCCTAGATTTCTTAAAGGAATGAACTCATGTGATCGTGGGGAAATGAAAGGGAATCTACCATGTGATGCAGTTTGACTTCTCACAAAGGTTCTGTGTAGATCTAACCTTTTATCATTTCTTCCTATAATTTATCTTAATAAATAATGAGTGGTAATGACCAGATAATGTTGGGACAACATAGTAGAATTTGAAATAAGCATAAGCTTTCCCATTATAAAAATATGTGGCACAAATAGAATCATTTGATTCTCATTCAAGGATCATTACTCTGTCATATTTATGAATAATATTGCAAGACTGAAGCTGTCATTTCTCCCATTTTCAAAAACATGAAATAGAAATATCTAATAGAAAATGTTTTATTAGGCAGTAGACACCATTTAAATTGCTTTATGTACCTACTAGGTAACTAGGAGACTGAAAGTTTAACCCAGTACCCAGAGTCACACAACTAGGATGAGGTCCAGTTTGAATTCAAAACCAGCTTGTTTAATTTCAGTGCCTAAACCATACCATTATTCTGTGAAACTCTTGATTTCTAGAATAAACTTGATGGTTTCTGTGACTTACTACCTCTATAAACTTTTATCCAGTCACTTACTATCACCTAGCTTCTATTTTATAATCTTAAAAATGTCAATAACAATAGTACCTATTTTGCAGAGGTATGCAAAAGCCTAAATGGGATTAAGTAATGTGACATTTATAGCAGTGTGTAGTACAACAAATGTTAAATATAGTATTAAAATAATACAAGTATTTTATTTGTCTCTCTCGTACTTTGAAAGTACTACTAATTTGGCTAAGAGAGGTTGTCTTAAAGATAAATTGAAACCAGGTATGGTGGTGCACTCCTATAACCTCAGTACTTGGGAGGCTAAAACAGGATGATTGCAGGTTTGAGAACAGCTTCAGTAATACAGTGAGACTCTCAGCAACCTAGAAGACCCTGTTTAAAAATATATGAAATAAGAAAGAACTAGAGGTATAGCTCAGAGATAGAATGCACCTGGGTACAATTCCCAGTACAAAAAAAAATAGACAAGTAATTAGAATTCTTAGAGATTAACTCGTGTATTTTCAATAATTCCTTTAGTTCTTTAGAGGGGGAGGGATAGTTTATTTAATTCCTTGAGGAAAGTCATGAGCTTCCTGAACTTAGATATCTTCCCTCAGTCATTTTCCATCTATAAAAGTTTTGATTCATAATTAACATAGCATATAACATAAATATATTAATTTACTGAATGAAAATTTAATCAGAAAGGAATGGTAAAGACATGGGTCAAGTTCTGTTTCTAGAACCAGAATTTTCATGCCAAATCTAATAGAACATATGCTTTAGTGCATATTCCTTGCTTCATAAGAAAGTAGAAAACCCAGATTACTAGTATGATCATGTAGTCATGTCATACTGAATAGTCATTTATTTAGGGAATTTTTACATTAAAAAATAGAATTGCAAATTCAATAAAATTGCAAGAATTTAACTTAGAAGAAATAAATAATCAGCATTTGTTGACAAATAAACAAATAAAAAAAAGGAAACAGATTTATCCCTTCAAGGTTTAATGGATGGAATGTACCTGAAAACTTCTACACTAATCACTGTCATTGAGATGCTCTGGGAACTTTTATTTGTTAGTAATTGACATGTACTCGTCAGATTCAGATATAAAAGACAACTAATATTTTAAAGAATTGTCAAGAAAATTGGGAGTTGCAATTCTTTTTTTCATTCACTTTTATACTCTTAGGCCAAGTGGATTGTACATCATACACAGGTACCATCACCTTTTCAAAATGTTAGAAAGATGACTGGTATACAATCAGAATCGGATATTTAAAACAGCCAGCATTGTGCTTTATTTGACTGATCAACAATCACAATCTTTGGTGGATTGCTTGTTTGGAAGTCCTAACATTTGACTGAGGCTTCTATTTTTCCCTTGAGCTCTGCTCTTCCATTGAACACATGGAAAAACCTGAGCTCAACCAGCAAGATCCACCAATCAACTCTAAAATTCGATGAAGAAACAAGCTGCAGAGACACTCCTCCCAAGATTTCTGTTATGTTCATAATATGGAGGCATGAATCATTCTTCTTTTATAATATGTTCATAATAAAAATGAAGTAACACAGATCAAAGTGGTCTAAAACTGAGAACTGAGGGGAGAGAACATAGGCTCTAAAGAGCTAGAATTCATATTTTGAGGCTAAACAATAATGAAATAAATTGTAAAACCCTAGAGTAATGGGAGCAAACCCTCTCTGTGCACATTTACAGCACAGGCCTTGTTGGGAAGTTGCTTGATACAGCAGTTTCAAACACCAGAATTAAAGAGGTTCCAAATGTTCTCAATTTCACATTAATAAAAGGTGTGTTGGTTGACTTTTAAAGTAGCTATTCCTGTTTGCTATCAAGGTGATTTAATTTAAAGATGAACTCACAAAAGAAATATTTAAAAACCATACCTGCTGGCTCTTATCAACAACATGAGTTGTTAATTTTGTATTTTTATTTAATATTGAATTTATCAGAAATTTTCATTCATCTTAAGGACAAATTCTCATTGAGAGAGTTCTAAGTCACACCATGGATCATGGTCTACCCAGAGTTTATAAGAAAAGAGTGTAAAAATGAATAATGTTACAAATTGGAGACCTGGAGTCTATTTCTTTCCCCAGTATTTTAGAGGCTGGAATTATTTCTTGAATGGCCCTATGAAAGAGGATCTGTTGCTCTGCAGTAATAGAAAGTGTGTTGAGTGACCCAGAACCCAGCCTTTAAGAAGCGAACATGATATATTTTTTATGTCCATATTAGCCAGCTCACCTGGTTGTCTAGCTGCAGTATAATAATGAACATGATTATATTGGAAACTAGAGCCAGACTGGACCTGCCAGTACCATCACTTTACTTGGGTAACATTTCTTTAAAGAGTTGTAGTGAGAACTAAATAACCTGTCTCCTGAAAGAACTTAGAATTTGGCCTAGAAATAAAAACTCACAGAAAGTTCACAATGACCATTAGAGTTCTGGCAGATCAAATGAACTTGGTAGGCCGTATAATGTGCATACTTTTAAAAAATGGTAAAAATGTAAACAATAAGGTGGCAACATAATTAGAGGTTGTAGAAAATATTGAGAATAATTAAACATAAAATAACTGAGTTTCCCATTATCTTATATATTAAAATTAAATAAATTAGGAAATTATGTGAAAAATTTGAAGACAAAATGATATGGCTAGATTTATATCCATAAGATTAATATATTTTCTTCCTATAAGAAAAATAATTTTAATTAATCTCACCTACTAATATCAATATTAATAAAAACATAAACACCATATCTACCATGAACAATTTTAAGCACATAACATATATTTCTCATTTTTCTTTAAAATGTCAAAACTGCTGATTTAATATTTAGCTATGTCTCCTGAAATTCTTTGTGGTTCACTTTTTATGGAAACTATTAACAGTGAAACACTCAAGTTTCTTTAAATGTCTTTTCAGGTAAAGTCTAGTGTGAACATGCACATAGTCTCAAGTATGTAATTCTGTAATTGTGGAATGCCTGTATGCTTTGTTGGGTACATCTTCCATGGAGATGTCAATGAATATAATACTCGTGAATATTTTAAATGTTGAAATAAAAATTAAAAATGTGCCTTTGTGTTAAAAAACAAAAACAAAAAGTCACATAGGTTAAGAATAATTTTATATACATTTACAGAGAATAAAATTCATATATTTAGTTTTTGAGACTAGTTTACAACTTAGCTAGTTTTACAAAGAACACATGGTATCTTTTTGTTTTTCCCTTTCTCTTGGTTTTCTTTAAGTTTTATTTGTTATTATGTATAATAATTATATTGGTGATTTCTGTACATGTGTTTTGAAAGATAAAAAGATCTGTACATAGATATAAATGCACATGTATACATATAGTATATAAAAATAAAATTTAAGGCCATATTGGCAGATGGAAAAAGCACAAATGTCAAGAAAACTTGATTAAGAAATAAATTTATAATTACAAAAATTAAACTCTAACATTTATTGATTAACAGATGGTAAGTTAAAAAGTAAAAACAAAACTTAAAATGTAAATTGATTTTTTAAATTAATGAGATTATTTTCTGTACTTGTTTTAAAGTTTACTATTTTCTGTTTTTTTTAAAAAAAAAACTCTCACCTTTAAGTTCACAAATAATTTACTTTTCTTATTTAACAGATCCTGTTTGAAATCAGCATATGTTACAAATATTTATCAGAATATAAAATTTACTTGTAGACTAACACTCATAAGATTGTAGTGGATTTAAAAAACATATTTCAAGCTGGGCGTTGTGGTGCACGCTTTTAATTCCAGCATTTGGGAGGCTGAGACAGGAGAGTTGTGATTTGCAGCCAACCTCAGCTACTTAGTCAGGCTCTTTGCAACTCAGTGGGACTCTGTTCCAAAATAAAGAATAAAAAGTAGGGCTGGGGGTATAGCACGAAGGTAGAATGCTTCTGGGTTCCACCCCTAGTATTGCAAAAAATAATAAAATAATTAAAAACTATTTTACATATTTGTATTATTAATTAATAAGTATGTACTAAAGTTTGTACCCTGCATACAGACTCTATATAATCTAAAATATCACACAAAATATAATGTAAGGAATATAAATTACCAATCATACACTAAAATTACAATATTTTCAGTTCTAAAACCAAGCATTGCAAGGAAATGTGATCTGAATAAAATAAAATAAAATTTAAAATGACAACAAAAAATTAAACAAAATATTTCAAATAATTTAACAAAATAATAATTCACTTAAATAGTTTTCTTTTAATGGAAATTCAATAAATACAAATATAATAGCATGCAACCAAAAAATATTAAGAGGCAAATGCATAGCATGAAATAATTTACTATAAAATATAAAGAAAAACAAAACTGTACTTAGAATTTTTAAATAACTAGGGTATCTGACATTGGTTTGATCAAAATTAAGAAAAACAATTAGAAAAATATTAAACTAAGACAAAGCTCTTTGGAATATAAACAACCTTATTAAGAATGAAATTATAAGTTGGGCATGGTGGCACAAGCTCCTAATTCCAGCATTCAGGAGGCTGAGAAAGGAGGATCACGGTTCGCAGCCGGCCTCAGATACCTAGTGAGGCTTTTTGCAACTCAGTGAGACCCTATTTCTAAATAAAGAATAACAAACAGGGCTGGGAGCGCAGCTCGGAGATAAAATGCCCCTCAGTTCCATCTCCAGTGCCACACACACACACAATGAAGTTATAGCAATTCTGAAAAATCAAACTTAGAAGAATACAGAGAACCAGGCGTAGTGGTGCATGCGTGTAATCCTAAATACTTGGGAGGCTCAGACAGAAGTTATCCCAGGTTCAATGCCAGCCTCAGCAATTTAGTGAGACCTGGTATAGCTTAGAGATAGAATACTCTGGGCTCAATCCCTACAACTACGAGAGAGAGAGAGAGAGAGAGAGAGAGAGAGAGAGAGAGAGAGAGAACGAACACACACAGAGTACAACTATAATTTAAAAGAAGATATAGGGAAGATCAAATTTCATCAAAATTATTTTTTGGGGAAACTCAAAAACAATTTATCTTAAAAAATAACAAAAGTAATATATATATTTCTAAATCTGCCTCAAAACAATTGCAAAAAAAAAAGATTTACTATTTACTAGCTGGGCTTGTTGGTGCAATCTTGAAATCCCAGCATTTGGGAGGCTGAGATAGGAGGATCATGGTTAGTGGACAGCCTCAGTTACTTAGTGAGACCCTTTGCAATTCAGTGAGGCCCAGTTTCAACATAGAGAATAAAATATAGGACTGGGGGTGTAGCTTGGAAGTAGAATGCCCCTGGGTTTCATCCCCAGTACCGAGTTGTGCCAGACTTCAGAATAAGGGTCTTATTCATATATTACAAAGGACAGTAATAACTCAAAGAAAAAAATCTTTTAATACATGGGTAATTATGGGGCTAAGAAACAGAGCAACAGAGGGCACACTGTCACTGTGGCAGCCACCATAACAAGTATGGGAGAGGTCAAGAGAAGAGAAGCCCAAGTATGGCTAGAGCTTCAACCCTGGTTTGATCAGAATTTCCTCAAAGAAGACAGCTCTGGAATCTAGTGTGAGCTCAAGCACTGAAACAGGATGTCCAGAAAGCAATGGAAGGGAAGGAAATACCGATCGAAGAGATAGTAGTCACCATCCATGGGCAAGGAACGTCTAGACACTCTTCATGTCCTGTACCATTGAACGTAGCCTCCCAAATCAGGAAGTTAAGAATTCAGAGTTTTGTCAGTTAAGGTCATCATGATAGATATCAGCAGGAATAGTGTAAGAGGGAGGAAATTTATTCCCTTCTACTTAATGTTTCCTCTCCTTTGTTGATGAACCACTACTCCTCGCTTTAAAGTCATGACTCAGTTTCTTTGATATTTCACAGCAACAAAATATAGCGAAACAGAACCATTTGTTTTGTAATAATGTTTGCAATACTCATTGTGTGATTAGCTTGAGATAATCTATGTAAACAATGGTAAACTAGCCAAGATCACCTAACCTCTTAAATTTAGCTGCCAAGTATATCATATTTCTTTTTTATTTTACTTTATTTTATTTTATTAATGGAACAATTGGCTAGGAATTCTTTAGCCTTGTAAGTTAATGCTCTCAAAAGGCATCCTGGAACCATGGTTTCAGTGCTCGGAGGCATCATTTTATATTTTTATCTCGCAATTTAGTGTTTTAAAGATTTCTAGTGGCATGGGTTAGCCAAAAAGGAGATAGCTTTTAAAAGACTGTTTCCTGCCATAACAAGGAGTATCAGATTAAGAGTTCAAAACCTTAAGAAGGTCGCAGTAAATACTACTTCAAAACTCACAGTGGGGACAGGAAATAGGACAATGTCCTTACTCGATTGTTAATTATGAGGAAGATCCCAACTTCTAAAATCTTGCTTTTGCCAGTGCCCCATCCAAATCAAAGGCCCAGAGTACCTGCATATGGGTAAAATGTCAGAATGATGCATCTGGTTAAATAAAAGGATACTTTTGTTGTTGTTGTTTTGTTTTTGTTGATGGGAATAGTTTCTTTTTTTAACAGTTTATTTATTTATTTTTATGTGGATCGTATTGAAATTGGCATACATTCAGACTGTGCATTGTGCCCTCCCCCCACACACATTTCCCCTTCCCCCTCCCAAGTCCCATCAATGAGTGTCCAGGTTGACCATGCTACATTCATACTTTTATGCATATTTGGATATAGCTCCTCCATTAATCAACCTCAGCCTTCTTCGTCTTCTACCCTTCCATTTCTCCTTTGCTGAGGTTTCCTCTCCATTATTTGGAGTCCCTCTGGTATTCCTAATAGTCCCTAGTTTGGGCATATTAAAGAAAACATACATCCCTTCTCTTTCTGTGCTTGGCTGATCTCACTTAACATAATGTTCTCCAGGTCTTTCCATCTTCTTGCAAATGACATGATTTGGTTCTTCTTTATAGCTGAGTAGAATTCCATTGTGTGTATTTCCCATAATTTTGTAATCCATTCAACTGTTGATGGAGACCTAGGTTGGTTCCATATTTGGCTATTACGAATTGTGCTGCTATGAACATGGATATGCATATAAACTAGGCAGGTGACTCACTGTTGTAATCCCAGCATTTGGGAGGCTACCATAGGAGGACTTTGGTTCAAAGACAGCCTTAGTTACTTAGTGAGGCCCTTTGCAACTAAGTGAGACCCTGTTTCAAAATAAAGAATTAAAAAATGGGGCTGTGGTTGTAGCTCAGAGGTAGAATGCCCCTGGATTCAATCTCTACCACACACACAAACACACACACACACACACACACACACACACACACACACATGAATGCTTTATTTTTCTTGATTCTTATCCCTCTCAATAACATCTCTAACCATAAGTATGAAATAAGTCATAGCATTTTAAATCTACCACTTAAAAATGAAATTTAAAAGAATATATTACCTTTTTGATAAATCAAATCAATTATACTTCATTTATCACAAATATGTACTATAAAAATGCATGTGTCCAGGAATATATATATATTGTCTCCATTGTAAACATAATCTTTCATCTTTCTATAAAGCTATTTAGAAGTGTACACTAAAAGCCTTAAAAATATTTGTATTCTTCAAACTTTCTGCCAATTCTAGAAATCCTTTTAAAGAAAACATCAAACTAAATATCTTGACTAAAGTATTTTTCATCATAATGAATTATTTGAAATAACCTAACTGCCAACCATTGGACATTTGGGTGTTTGTTAGTTTGCTTTAAATCACAGTGTACTCAAAGATCCTATATTATGTAATCATGAAAAAGAAAAATTACAAATGAGTATGGCAGGTATAATGTGAAGCAGTGGAAGATGGGCTACAGAACTAGTTTCATGTGGAATATAAAAGCAGGGACATGTCTTCTTGGTCAAAGATTTAGCCCTGTAAAAAGTAAGTACTCATTGAATAATTACTAAATAAGTAATGAATAAATGGTATTAATAAAACTATACCAAAATTGCAATAACAACCAAGGCCAACTCTAAGTAATACATTTATCATTGATCTATTTTGTTTTGTTCTTTGATCTGTCTCTGTCTTCTAAGTTATCCACAATAAATGTTTTGTGTACAAAATCAGAAAAATTATACATATAAATATTATTCAAAAGTGAACATTTTTGTGGGAAATGTATCTCACAGCATCCTGCTACATTATTCCTATGAGTGTTTGTCTTTTTTCTTTCATAACTTATACCTGCTCACTTCAGTTTTCTTCTCCAACTTTCACCATTCCTAAACATATGATTACAATATATATTTTTACTAGAAGTTTTTTTGTTTTATTTTCAGCATTTTTAAAGGCATGAGTGACATATCTAGAAAAATATCTGTTCATAGACAGAAAATATAATTTCTTATCAGAGAGCTAGAGCACAGAGATTTAGAAGACAAAATATCAGAATAATGTTAAGTTACAATCTTTATTTTATA